>NC_087175.1:2950000-2955000 GCF_035594125.1 Scylla paramamosain | reverse complement strand
AAAAATAAATGAAACTATAAAAGAAACAGAAAATAAAAATAAAGCAAAATAAAGAATAACTAACACTATACATAAAAAAAAAAAAAAAAAAAAAAAAAAAAAAAAAAAATCAAACAAGCAAAACAAAATAAACAAGTATATGAAACAAACCAATGACAAAATCAAAGAAAATGGGAGGCACACTTACTGGGGCACCGAATCTACCAAAGGAGGTGCCGCCGCCAAACCCGGTGGTGCTGGTGGTGGTGCTTGGTGTGCCGAAACTCACTCCGAATGTGGTATTGGTGGCGCCAAACGTGGGCCGCGACTGTCCAAACATTGTGGCAGTGACGGTAGAAGTGTGTGATGCTTAAACTGGCACTGTGGGAAAGAGAGAGAGAGAGAGAAAGGGTTATTGTAATGTTATTTTCTTTTTAACTAAATGCTGCTGTGTGGTGAAGAATGTAGGGATGAATAATGAAGAAATGATGGAGCAGAGAGTTGAACATTGGGTGTGAGAGAAAATGGGAAGTGAGAGAAAATGTGTACTTGTGTGTAAATGTTTAAAAATATGAAAAAAAAGAAAAAAATAAATAAATAAATACGATAAATAAATAAATAAATAAAAATAAGGGAAACAGCAAGAAGCCATCAGGCCTACACATGGCAGTGCAATTATAAGCCATACCTAATTATTCTATACTTATCATCCCCATAAATTTTACTTTACTATTGACTCAGCACTAACAACCTGACTGCTGAGTCTATTCCATGCTTCTACTACTACTACTACTACTATCAATATATCTATGACTATCTCACTCTTTACTACCTGGTGGGGATGGGAATACAGGGCAGGACAGTACAGAAGGGCAGGCTGAGGC
The DNA here is from genome assembly GCF_035594125.1 of Scylla paramamosain. Lineage (NCBI taxonomy): Eukaryota > Metazoa > Arthropoda > Malacostraca > Decapoda > Portunidae > Scylla > Scylla paramamosain. The sequence goes on along the minus strand of NC_087175.1, from coordinate 2,954,137 downwards.
ACAAAAAAAAAAAAATAAATAAATAAATAAATAAAATAAAATAAAATAAAAAAATAAATAAAAACTATATGTAAAAAAAGATGTTTCGTAATATTGCTGCTACCAATGCCACCGACAACTATGACCACTCCACTTGACACCCGGAAACAGCTGCAGAAGCAATGCGTAAAGTCTTATAACTCAGTTCACTATTATGAAACACTGAGAGATTTATCTAGTACAAAAGGATGTGGCCTTGACTGGGGTTCAAATCTAGATCTGATGGCTCAGACAAGCCTTGACCCACTGCACCACCAGGCACCTCATAATAGCCTACTGTAACTGAATCTAACCTGACCTAACCTCACTGAATCTAACCTAACCTAACCTAACCTCACTGAATCTAACCTAACCTAACTGAATCTAACCTAACCTAACCTCACTGAATCTAACCTAACCTAACCTCACTGAATCTAACCTAACCTAACTGAATCTAACCTAACCTAACTGAATCTAACTTAACCTAACCTAACCTAATGTAACTGAATCTAACTTAACCTAACATAACTGAATCTAACCTAACCTAACGTAACTGAATCTAACTTAACCTAACGTAACTGAATCTAACTTAACCTAACATAACTGAATCTAACCTAACCTAACCTAACCTAACGTAACTGAATCTAACTTAACCTAACATAACTGAATCTAACCTAACCTAACTGAATCTAACCTAACCTAACCTAACTGAATCTAACTTAACCTAACATAACTGAATCTAACCTAACCTAACATAACTGAATCTAACCTAACCTAACCTAACCTAACCTAACTGAATCTAACCTAACCTAACGTAACTGAATCTAACTTAACCTAACATAACTGAATCTAACCTAACCTAACATAACTGAATCTAACCTAACCTAACCTAACCTAACTGAATCTAACCTAACCTAACATAACTGAATCTAACCTAACCTAACCTAACATAACTGAATCTAACCTAACGTAACTGAATCTAACTTAACCTAACATAACTGAATCTAACCTAACCTAACCTAACTGAATCTAACTTAACCTAACATAACTGAATCTAACCTAACCTAACATAACTGAATCTAACCTAACCTAACCTAACCTAACTGAATCTAACCTAACCTAACCTAACCTAACTGAATCTAACCTAACCTAACCTAACTGAATCTAACCTAACCTAACATAACTGAATCTAACCTAACCTAACCTAACCTAACGTAACTGAATCTAACTTAACCTAACATAACTGAATCTAACCTAACCTAACTTAATCTAATCTAACCTAACCTAACCTAATCTAACCTAACATAACTGAATCTAACTTAACCTAATCTAACTTAATTGAATCTAACCTAACCTAACCAAACCTAACCTAATTGGATCTAACCTAACCTAATGTAAATGAATCTAACTTAACTTAACCTGTGGTAATGCAGTATAATCTATTATATCCTGACTTAATTAACCTATATGTAACCTAACACAACCTAATCTAACGTAACATAATCTAAGCTAACTTAACCTAATGTAACAAGATGACCTGACCTAATTTAACAACAAAAAAAAAATAAAAATAAATAAATAAAAAATAATAAATAATAAATAAATAAACTAGTATTATGGAAATAACTTCAACTCTAATTTCTAGACAAAAAATATACGTATATGTATATATATTTTTTTCTATATCCTGACATACGTAAATGAAAAAAAAATAAATAAAAATAAATAAATAAGTAAACAAATATCAGCAACAAAATTAATGAATAGCAAGAATTTAAAACACGCCTAACTTTTAGATGAAAACCTTAATGGTACTTCAATATTACCCTAAAAAAATCCCAAATAAAATAAAGAAAACTCGAAAATAAACAAACAAAAAACAACAAGAATCAACACCAAACAAAACCTACCATCACCATCACAACCACCACAACACAACGACGAGACAGACAACGTAGCGATGAGAGACGCTGGTCATATACTCATGCACTGAAGACTGACTGCTGACTGACTACCTGCGCCTCTCCCTGCCTCTATATATACCCTCGTATGAACCAACATGATGCAACTGTCAAATTCCAGTCAGTTCCAGTTACATACCAGTTTAAACCACCTCAACCCAGTTCAAATATTTCGTATTGGCATTCACGTATTCACAATTGCGTCACGAAGAAGGAAAATCATGGGAAAATTACGTGTTTGTTATTGTACTACCCCTATTTGTGTGTTTCGTCTGTAAAATGTAATGGTAATTTCATGGTTTGTTAATTATGTTAATGGTTAATTATATGGGTAGTTAAGGGTTAAAATGATTAGGCAGCACGCAGGTAAGGCTAACTAAAGGCCCACATGGGTAATTCACGCTGTCACGTACCCTGGATAGAAATATGATAGAATGTTAGAAAATAGGAATAATTAGGGAAACCATTACTACTACTACTACTACTACTATAAATGTATCTATGACTATCCCCTCTTTACTACCTTGCGGGGACAGGGCAGGAGAGTACAGAAGGGCAGGCTGAGACAAAAAAAAAAATGAAAATAAAAACAATACATAAAGATATTTCATAACATTACTATTACAACTACCACTGACAACTATGAACGTACCTATGACTACTATCTCCTTACTATCATGTGGGGACGCCAACAGTATACAGGGGAGCGTGAGGAGCACCCAGCCCCGTCACGCGAAGACAAAATAACAACAAACATGGAGGACAAGCAAAACATGCGCGCCAATTCAAATATTTTTTCCCGTTATTTCATATTTCCACCCTATTACCTGCCTCTTCAGCGCCTTCAACGGGTCCCCGGGGTTCTCAGGCGCCTGGCAAGCAACGTCCCGGGGTGTATAAGGATTTAATTAAGTCACAGTTCCCTCAAATTGCGTGTTTTGGGAACCACTCCTGCGGATGTCCTGGATATGACGTCACTGGCGGGAAACTCCTCTGATCCACATTGTTATTTTGCCTTTGGTATATTATTTTGCTTATTTTGATTTTTATATAGTGTATAATGTAGAAATATAATTTTTATATTATTTTATTTAGTTATAATTAAGGGATGTGGTCTGGTTTAGGTTTTGAGATGTATATGTTTTGTTCGTTCATGTATGCGTATGTTTCGTGAGTACATTTAAATCCTCATATAGCTATTCAACCAACGGTAAATTTTATATATCTTTTTTTCTGAAACAATAATATAGTGACATGCTTTGATGTATTATTTTGGATGTATATCATTTACTTCATATTTCATTATAGAACTTCACGGGCACATTGAAAAATATATAATCAATCAGAAAACGGCAAATTTTATGTATCGTTTCCTGCAATATTAATACAACAATAAGCTTTCATTTAATAGTTATAATGTATATATTTTACCCGTTCAAATGGCGGGAAGAGTGACGTCATTGATGGGAAGAAAGAGAATCCACCTTGGGGAAGGAAAGGAAACGATATATAACTTCACAATAGAACATGACTAATATGGAGCACAAAGGCACGAGCTGGATAGAAGAGAAGCAAGAAGCACTGGAAGAGAGGAATGAGAGATGAAAAAGGCGGGAGAAAATAGACAGATAGATAGATACATAGAGATTAGGTGAGACAAATAGATGATAAAGGAGAAGATAGATAAAAATATAAAGAAAAAAAATAGCAGGAATCAGTGGAGAAAAAAGGACGAAGAGGATAGAAAGAAAAAAATGGCAAGGGTCATTAGAAGCGAGGAAAGGGAGATGAGAATAGTGAGAAAATGGATAGATAGATAGAAAAAAGTAGCATGAGAGGGATAGATAGATAGGTGAGGGATAAGAAAGGAAGAAAAGATAGATAAATAGATAGATAGATAGAAAAGTAGCAGGTATCAAAGAGGAAGGAAGAGATGAGAAAGGAGGAAAACAAATTAAAACACTGACAGGAAACAAGGAAACGAGGGAGCAAACTGGAACATCACAAAGAAGAAGACGAAGAAGAAAAAGAAGAAGAAGAAGAAGAGGAGGAGGAGGAGGAGGAGGATAAAAAGAAAACGATATTAATTAAACTATTGAGAACTTATTGAATTATCAGATTGTTGTTTTAAATAATTATTTTTTGCACTTTTAATTCT
>NC_087175.1:2922500-2937500 GCF_035594125.1 Scylla paramamosain | reverse complement strand
AGACAAAATGAAATCGGTTCTCAGAGTGAAGGATGAACAGACTCAGACTCAGTGATCATGTTGCTAGTGCTGAGTCAATAAGGGGAATTAAAACACTAAACAAATTTTATCGGTGGGGAGGATAACAGGTGGAAACAGCCAGGCATGTTTCGTAAGGTTAATTCCACGTGTAAGCCTAAAGATTTCTTGCAGTTTCCCTTATTTATTTAATTATCTTAATTTACTCCATATAAATTTATAGGTGGGGATGACAGATAGGTGGAAATAAGCACTGTTCCATAGGTTCCCGCCACGTGAAGGCCTGATGACCCGTTACAGCTTCCATTATCATTAACATTATTCTTTTATTCCTACATATAAACGAAGATTTTTGAAGCAACTCACCGTGGAAGCCTGCGAAGTGTATTCAAGGCACAATCCACCCAGGCACACGTGATTAATAGAACGCCATGCACCGTATCCAGGCGACATTGCTCTCCAGTGCGCCATCACTGCAGGGGCACCAACTGTTCCGAATTGCGAACGAATCATCTCCGTCTCCATCGTGACAAGATATTAGGGAACTTTTTGGGCGAGTGCACGTCCTCGAACTTAGGAACTTTGGAGCTCAGAGGATCATAAAGAGGAAGGTGAATGTGAGTAGACAAGATAAGAAAAAAAGGGGGAAATGTGTAAATATATAGGATGAAATAGAGATGAGTGAACAGAGGAATTAGAAGAGGTGAATCGGAGAAAATAACAAACATTTAACGAAACTTGGAGTGTAAGGAAAAGAAAAGTGTATGTGTTTAGTAGCGTAAGAGAGAAGAATAGATGTGTAAGTATGAAAAGTAAGAAGAGAGAAAACTGAGGAAGGAACTGAAATAGGTGAAATAACGTAAGTAAAAAGCTTTCTACGCATTTATCGAATTTAGAACGTTATAGAAGGAAAACAGATGTGTGAGTAGAAAAGGAAAAAAAGAGCGAATGTGTAAATATAGGATGCAAAATAAAGGAGAGAAAGTAATGAATGAATAAAGGAAAGAAATTAGATGTAACGCAAAAGACATTTAAACTTAGAATGTTATAAAAGGAAGATTGATGAGTTAGAAGAGAAAGGGAAGAGAACAAATGCGTAAATATGACAAGAGAGGTCAGAGGAATTAATAAAAATAAAAAAAATAGAGATAATAGTGTAAATAAAGGATATTTCGTCTTATTTAACGAAATTAAAAGGTCACAAATATATGTGTGAATAATATGAATCAGTGAAGGGAGGAAAAAGAAAAGGGTAGACGTGAATACAGTGACAAAAAGTAAATTAATGGAAATAACAAAAAAAATAAAAGGTTTCCGCTGCATTTAACAGATTTTGAAGGTTATAAAAGGAATGAATATTATTGAATAGAGGTGGAAAAAAAGTAAGTGTTTAAAAATGGGAGATTAAATAAAGGAGATGAGTGAATGAAAGGAAGAAAAAAATACAGGAAATGATGAAAAAAAAAAAAAAAAAAAAAAAAAAACCCTTCACCGCATTACGAACAGGATATAAAAGAAAAAAATGGATAAAGGAGGAGAAAAGAGTAAATGAGTAAACACACGAAACGAAAGTAGAGAAACAGGACGAATAGGAAATAAAATAGATGAAATAACTTAAGTAAATAATTCTTCATCGCATTTAACGAAAAAGGAGAGCGATAAATGAGTAAAGTGAGAGAGTGGGTAGAGGGGGAATAAAAAAGAGAGATGAATAAATGTAGGAGATGAAATAGAGATAGATAGAAATGAAAGAGATTAAGCAAATTAGAGAGAAAAAAAGAGAAAATAAAGTAAATGAAGAGAGGAAGGTGTGTGTGTGTGTGTGTGTGTGTGTGTGTGTGTGTGTGTGTGTGTGTGTGTGTGTGTGTGTGTGTGTGTGTGTGTGTGTGTGTGTGTGTGTGTGTGTGTGTGTGTGTGTGTCTGTGCGTGTCTAATATTTCCGAGAAGGAATAAAATTAACGATGTCAGGGGAAAAATAAAAGGAAATTTGTAGGAAACGCGGAAGCTGAGCAAAGCAATAAAGAAAAATAAGTGACAGATGGAAAAAAAAAGAAGAAAAAGAAAATGAAGATAAGGAAGAAAAAGAGACTAAATTTTGAGTTTTATTCTTAATCTTTTGGAACCGAAAAAAAGGAAAAAAAAAATAGATACAGAGAGAGAGAGAGAGAGAGAGAGAGAGAGAGAGAGAGAGAGAGAGAGAGAGAGAGAGAGAGAGAGAGAGAGAGAGAGAGAGAGAGAGAGAGAAAGTGTGTGACCTGAAAGATGAAACAGGATGCCTAATATTATTATTGGCGAAAACGTGTGCCTATTCACACACACACACACACACACACACACACACACACACACACACACACACACACACACACACACACACACACACACACGTGCACGAGGCTGATTTAAACTGAATAAACAGTCATGAAACTAGAGAGAGAATGAATTAATTAATGTGTGAATGAACGAGTGTAGCTTAAATGAATGAATGAATGACTGAATGACTGAATGAATTATTGAATGAATGAATGAATGAAGAGGCAAATTAATAAATATATAAACAGATTCGATGCAATATTGGCAATCTAAAAAGCAAAGAGAACAAAAAATGATGAAAAATACGAATGATTCATTATAAAAACGTTGCCGAATGAAAAAAGGGAGAAAAAATAAATTACGAATGCTATGAAAGGAAAGGAAATTAAAATATGTGATATATATATATACAATAATAACAAAATAAGAAAAAAAAACTACAAATTCAATACAACAAAATGAAAACAAACAAAACGAAGTACTTTTAATCATAATTTCTTTTTATTTCTCTATTTTCCTTTTTTTTCACCCTTTCCTTTCACTCATTTATTAATTTTGCCCATTCTCCATTTACCGAGAGAGAGAGAGAGAGAGAGAGAGAGAGAGAGAGAGAGAGAGAGAGAGAGAGAGAGAGAGAGAGAGAGAGAGAGAGAGAGAGAGAGAGAGAGAGAGAGACTTGAATGAAATGGACGACGGCAATAAAACAAAAGAAAAAAAGAAAAAAAAAACGGCTAATTCGAGTAATTTAAAAAAAGGAAGTAATTTCTGAAGCTAATTAAGTTTTTTATCTTTAAATTTAGCAGCGTGTCTTTGTTTTCTGGGAGGGAGAGAGAGAGAGAGAGAGAGAGAGAGAGAGAGAGAGAGAGAGAGAGAGAGAGAGAGAGAGAGAGAGAGAGAGAGAGAGAGAGAGAGAGAGAGAGAGAGCCAATACTCACAATTCACACAGTTTCGTTCAATCTCAATATCCATCAATCCACTCTCTCTCTCTCTCTCTCTCTCTCTCTCTCTCTCTCTCTCTCTCTCTCTCTCTCTCTCTCTCTCTCTCTCTCTTATTGTATTCTAGTTTTCACACACACACACACACACACACACACACACACACACACACACACACACACACGCAAATCAAGAGGAAGGAAAGAAAGAAAAGGAGAGGAAAGGAAATAAAAGGAAAGGAAAGAAAGGAAGAGGAAGAGAAGGAAAAGAAAGAGAAAGATAAAGAAAGAAGGATAATTAATCATGTTCTTGTAAAACGCCTTTGTTTAAAAAAGAGAAGGGGAAAAAAGCAAGAAAGGAAGAAAGGAAAAAAGAAAGAAAGAAAAAAGAAAGAAAAGAAGATACACAGAAAGGAAGACATAACAATGAAAGGAATAAGAGAAAGAAAGGGAAAGAAAGACAGAAAGAAAGAAAGCAAGGAAGAAAGAAAGAAGAAAAGAAAGACAAACAAAACAGAAATGAAGCCAAAAATGAAAGTGATAAAAGAAAGGAAAAGAAAAAGAAAGGAAAGAAAGAAATAAGCAAAGAAAGAAAAAAAGAATGATAAAAAGAAAAGAAAAGAAAAGAAAGAAAAGTTTTGTTTAAAATTAAGAAAGAAAGAAAATTCATAATATTCGTGACAAAAGTTTTCGTTCAAAAAGAAGAGAAAAAAAGAGAAAAAAGAAGGAAGAGAAAAGCAAGAAGGACCAAAAAAGGAAAAAGAAAAGAAAAAAAGAAAGACAGAGAGACAGAGAGACAAACAGAAGGGCAGAGAGGGAGAAAGAGAAAAAAAAACATAAATAAATAAATACATAAATAAAGAAAGGAAAAGAGTAAACAAAATAAAAAGAAAGAAAGAAAGAAATAAAGATAAACCAAGAAAGAAAGGGGAAATAAAAAGGATAATCCATCATTCTCGTGTCAAAAGTCTCCGCTCAAGAAAAAAAAAAAGAAAACGAAAAAGAAAAAAAAATCGCCTCATTTCGTCTGATTGGATTCATCACTGCGAGCGAAAAAATATGGGAAAAAAATCACCTAACATACATAAGCTAATTGATTAAAAAGTAAAAACAAAAAAAAAAAGGAAAGAAAAAAGCAACTGACTCTTATATTGTGACAACTGAGCTAATGGTATTGATGGTGGTGGTGGTGGTGGTGGTGGTGGTGGTGTGTGTGTGTGTGTGTGTGTGTGTGTGTGTGTGTGTGTGTGTGTGTGTGTGTGTGTGTGTGTGTGTGTGTGTGTGTGTGTGTGTGTGTGTGTGTGTGTGTGTGTGTGTGTGTGTGTGAGAGAGAGAGAGAGAGAGAGAGAGAGAGAGAGAGAGAGAGAGAGAGAGAGAGAGAGAGAGAGAGAGAGAGAGAGAGAGAGAGAGAGAGAGAGAGAGAGAGAGAGAGAGAGAGAGTTTTAATCTTTCCTGAATGTGTTATAGCATGAACAGATAAACAAACAGACAGACAGACAGACAGACAGACAGACAGACAGATAGATAGAGACAAACAAAAGACAAACAAAAGACAGACAGACAGACAGACAGACAGACACGTAAATAAAAACAAACAGACAGAGACAGACAGATAAACAAACCAACAAAAATAAGAGAAATAAACAATAATACGAACGGATGAAAAAAAAAAAAAAAAAAAAACAGATAAAACACACATACAGACAGACACGAGATAAACAGATGGGCACATGGACACGTAGACAGACAGACAGACAGACAGGGAGATGGATAGACAGGGACACAGGAGTTGAGAGGATAGGTAAAATGAATAGGACAGAATGATGGATGACTGGGTTTGGTTTGGAATATGTGAGCGAAAAAAATGGTGAGGTGATGCTTAACCTGTGCGTGCGTGCGTGCGTGCCTGTGTGTGTGTGTGTGTGTGTGTGTGTGTGTGTGTGTGTGTGTGTGTGTGTGTGTGTGTGTGTGTGTGTGTGTGTGTGTGTGTGTGTGTGTGTTTATGGTTTTATGTATATTACTTCGTGCATCATAAATCATTCTTAAACACACACACACACACACACACTCTCTCTCTCTCTCTCTCTCTCTCTCTCTCTCTCTCTCTCTCTCTCTCTTATAATTAATCAGGAGTCAAAATTTCGATTACATGGTTAATTAAACGAATAACTAGATTAAAAAAAAAACACCCCTCTCTCCTTCCTCCTCTCCCCCCTCAAAAAAAAAAAATAAATAAAATAAATAAAAAACCGAAAAAAAAAATCGAAAAAAATATACATAATCCCATTTCTCTATTTCCATATGACAATTTTCACTACCATTTCTACATATTTATCCACCCATTTATTCATTTTTCATTATTCACTGTTCCACCCCAAAAAAAACTTAAGTGTGGGGAGTAAGGAAGAGGAAGAGGAGGATAATAGAAAGGGGAAGGAAGGCAGTATGGAAGGGAGAGGGGGAGAGAGGAGAGAGAGAGGGGAAGGGAAAGATGGAGGAAGGAATAAAGGGCAAAGGAAAAGAGAAAGAGAGGGGATGTGACAGAAGGGAAGGAGGGAGGGGAGAGAAGGGGGAAGAATGAGAGGGGAGATGAAAGAGAAGGGGGGAAGAAAATAAGGGAGAGGGAAAGGAGGAAGAGGAAGGATATAGAACGAGAGAGAGAGAGAGAGAGAGAGAGAGAGAGAGAGAGAGAGAGAGAGAGAGAGAGAGAGAGAGAGAGAGAGAGATAAAGAAAGGGAAGATAAGAGATGGGGAGAGGGAGGAAGGGAAGTGGGAGGTGGGGGAAGGGGGGTATGGGTAGAGATGGGGAAGGGGAAGGGGGAAGCGGGGGAAGGGGGGAAAGGCCTCAATTTGTATAAACTGCAATTAGTTTTGTTAATTAAGGTTAAAATGCTTAATTATACAACGTACTGGTTAGACTGGGGGAGCTCACACACACACACACACACACACACACATACATACATACATACATACATACATACTCGGGGTTTGAAACTCTATACATATTTTTCTTTGGGTTCTTCTTTCTCACTCCCAAACTCTCTCTCTCTCTCTCTCTCTCTCTCTCTCTCTCTCTCTCTCTCTCTCTCTCTCTCTCTCTCTCTCTCTCATTTTTCGGAGAACTTCATGTCCTTCTTATTCTTCATTTCTATTCCATACGCTCTCTCTCTCTCTCTCTCTCTCTCTCTCTCTCTCTCTCTCTCTCTCTCTCTCTCTCTCACGTTTTCTATCACTTAGAGAGAGAGAGAGAGAGAGAGAGAGAGAGAGAGAGAGAGAGAGAGAGAGAGAGAGAGAGAGAGAGAGAGAGAGAGAGAGAGAGAGAAGTCCGCACTTAATTTGCATACAAGGAAAAGAAGGTGGAGGAAGAGGGAGAGGAGGAGGAGGAGGAGGAGGAGGAGGAGGAGGAGGAGGAGGAGGAGGAGGAGGAGGAGGAGGAGGAGGAGGAGGTTGCTACCCGCACTTGATTCTAATCCTCTCCGTACTCCTCTTCTTCCACTTCTTCCTCTTCCTCCTCCTCCTCCTCCTCCTCCTCAAAATCTAATGTATTTGCGAAATCACGTGGCTACTTGGAGTCCTGAAATTCCTGGCTTAGTGTGAGGAGGAGGAGGAGGAGGAGGAGGAGGAGGAGGAGGAGGAGGAGGAGGAGGAGGAGGAGGGGATGGTGGTGGTGGTGGTGGTGGTGGTGGTGGTGGTTTTGGAAGTGTAAGAAGGAGGGAAGAAAAGGAGGTAAAAGGAATCGGTATTCTCTCTCTCTCTCTCTCTCTCTCTCTCTCTCTCTCTCTCTTTCTCTTAATATTTCAGTATCTTTAAGCAAGGTAAACAGTAATAATTCATCTATTTATCTATCCATTCGACCTTCCTCCTCCTCCTGCTCCTGCTCCTGCTATCTTATTTTCTTCTTCCTCCTCCTTTTCCTCCTGCACTTGTCACTGTTCCCCATGGAGACGCATCAGTGAAGGAAAAGCTCGCGGCATGGCTGGAAGCACCTTGAGTCGGCTGGGAGGACCTCAGAGGCTCTCAGACAGAAAACAACAAGTAGTAATAAGCGGAAAAGAGATTGCCTTAATGTTAACAGCGGCGTTCCTCAAGGCTGTGTGTTGTGGCCGGTACTTTTGGGTGATACTGATGGATAAATTGTGAAGTAACTAAATTCGCAGGCGACACCACAGTAACAAGTAAAATAACGTCAATATCACAACGGCAGGAACTACAGCATGACCTCAACCTACCAGCACGTTGTTTGCTTTCATTAATTTATTTCGCTCAGGGAGACAAACCAAGCAGAAAATGTTTGCTGTTCACGTTGTAACAAAGCTATTACTACAACTGTATCAACACTCATCAAAGTGCTGGCGGTGTAAAAATATTATATCTAGATTTTCCTTTGTGAATAAATATTTACAAGCATCTGTGACAGTCTGTGGAATGCAACGCGGGAGCCAGCGATGGGCATGAGGCCAGTGATGCTACAGAGTGCCGGCACGGGCGCGTCACACAGCTTACGGCTCACCAGAACAACGGTACATACAGTTCAATATACAAAAGAGTAAAGTTCTCCACATCGGAAGCAATAACGTTCACGCGAGATATGAAATTAATAATATTCCAGTCAAGCGCTGAAAAGGAAAAAGGAAATAAAACAGACAAATACTTGGAAGCAAATCCCCAGCAAGCTCTCTTCTTGTCAGAATAAAATATAGACACAATTACAACTCCTGTTTTACTAAACTCACTTTTATTTTACACACAGTGAAATATTAAATGTAGTCACACTGGGCGTACAATTATTAATGTGTTCATTTTTCAGATAGGTGTATAGAGTGTGCACCATGGTGTGAGTAACAAAACTTCCTTTCATCCTTTCCTATGAAAATTCCATGGCAATTTTTCGCACGGTACTCTTCCCAACTATTCCGTGCCGGCGCAGGATGGGGGAGTGGTGGGTGGGGAGGAGCCTTCTGCTGTGCTGTCCTGCCTCTCTGCCCTGTGGCTAGCTCGAAATAGTTACCAAGAATCTAAAAGTCTGTTGTTGTTGGGTTATCCTTCGTAATCCCTCGTAATCCTATTATTTCCATTAATACATTTTTCTTTTCTTTTTCCTCTGTTTCCTTGCCTTCTCTTCCTCTCACTGCAACCACCACCACCACCACCAAGACTTCTACTATTACTACCACCACCACCACCACCACCTTTCTCAGCCCCTAACACAGACCTGTACTCACTTTCACAACTAAACCCACCCTTCCTTCACTCTATCCATACCTCGAGCCTCGTCTATCCCTTCTGGCTTTCCGGTTAGCGCCTTGCCTCTAGGGTCTCGGGGCCGGGGTTCGAGTCCCGCTGTAAAGGGAAGAGGATGAAGGAAAATTATAAGATGCGAGATGAAAGGGAGAACGTCTTGTTTTTGCCTCCCTTTGACTCTTCTGCCATTCAGTTTTTTCCTTTTTTTTCGTTTTCCTTTTTGTTTTCTTCGTTCGTCAAAAGTCAAAATGAAAAAGGTGAAAAAAATCCTTCTCTTGAACATTTTTTCTCGTTTTCTACTTCTTTTCTGTAGAATTAAACCGCATTTTTTTCTTTTAAAGAGAGAGAGAGAGAGAGAGAGAGAGAGAGAGAGAGAGAGAGAGAGAGAGAGAGAGAGAGAGAGAGAATCTGATAACAATGACTAATAAAATTTTAACAAATGCGAAACCAAACACATTTATAAAGATTACAAAAGCTCTCTCTCTCTCTCTCTCTCTCTCTCTCTCTCTCTCTCTCTCTCTCTCTCTCTCCCCCTACCTTTCTCTACCTCTGAACTGTCTCATAACATACCCCATTCAAAAGCCAATTTACTCTCTTCCCTCTCCCTCCTCTTCCCCTCCTCTTCCTCCTCCTCCTCCCTTACCATTCACTCATCTCTCCCCTTCTCCCTTTCCATTCATTCCCCTCCAATCCCAGCCTCTCTCTCTCTCTCTCTCTCTCTCTCTCTCTCTCTCTCTCTCTCTCTCTCTCTCTCTCTCTCTCTCTCTCTCTCTCTCTCTCCCTTCCCCCATTTAGTTTGTTGACTGTCGCTTGATTTAAGAGTAAGAGAGAGAGAGAGAGAGAGAGAGAGAGAGAGAGAGAGAGAGAGAGAGAGAGAGAGAGAGAGAGAGAGAGAGAGAGAGAGAGAGAGAGAGAGAGAGAGAGAGAGAGAGAGAGAGAGAGAGAGCATGAATAGAGCTTTCACTGAAATTATCACCTCTAATTGCCAGTTAATTATTGTGCGTGTGGTTAATTACTTATCAAATGGAGGCGGTGTGTGTGCTTGGCCTCTCTCTCTCTCTCTCTCTCTCTCTCTCTCTCTCTCTCTCTCTCTCTCTCTCTCTCTCTCTTGTATCTGTTGTTTTTTTTAATCCTCTTTTTGCGTTTAGTTTTAGTCTGTCTGTCTGTTTGTCTGTCTGTCTGTGTGCCTGTCTGTCTGTCTGTCTGTTTGTCTGTCTTTCTGTTTGCTGATTTGTCAACCTGTTTGTTAGTGTGTGTGTGTGTGTGTGTGTGTGTGTGTGTGTGTGTGTGTGTGTGTGTGTGTGTGTGTGTGTGTGTGTGTGTGTGTGTGTGTGTGTGTGTGTGTGTGTGTGTGTAAGTAGGTCTCTCTCTCTCTCTCTCTCTCTCTCCCATCCCAACCCCCATCACGTCTCAATATTTTCCCCACACCACCACCACCACCACCACCACCACCACCACCACCACCACCACCACCACCACCACCACCACCACCACCTGTTCACTTCCCTTTCAGTTCATTAGTAACTTCACCACTACCCATGCAGTACTTGTTGTTCATTTGTTTGTTATTGTGTTGCCTGTTATTTTCACCTGTTATGGACCTTATTATGTTTATTAATGAGGGATGTGGGGGGTGGGGGGTAGGAGAATGTTTGTTTGTTTGTTTGTTTGTTTGTTTGTTTATGTTTTTGTTTGTTTTGTTTGTGGGTTGGTTCGGTGATGGATTGATATGTTGTTTGTTTGTTTGTTTGTTTGTTGTTATTTTTATGGTTTAGATTCTCTCTCTCTCTCTCTCTCTCTCTCTCTCTCTCTCTCTCTCTCTCTCTCTCTCTCTCTCTCTCTCTCTCTCTCTCTCTCTCTCTCTCTCTAAGGGCTTACATGTAAACACCCTTGCTACATCTTTAGAAACGTACAGCCTCTCTCTCTCTCTCTCTCTCTCTCTCTCTCTCTCTCTCTCTCTCTCTCTCTCTCTCTCTCTCTCTCTCACCGCCACAATCAAGCTAAGTGGCGTTGCACAAATGAAACACCACCATAATAATTCACTCACTCTATTTTTGTCCTCCTCCTCCTCCTCCTCCTCCTCCTCCTCCTCTTCATCTTCCTCCTCCTCTTCGTCTTCCTCCTCCTCTTCGTCTTCCTCCTCCTCTTCCTCTTCCTCTTAACTAACGAAGGCTAACAATTCGTATTTCTCAAGAGGGAAGGCAGAGAAACACACACACACACACACACACACACACACACACACACACACACACACACACACACACACACACACACACACACACAGACACACACACACGCACACACACAGATGAGAACAGTGATGAAAGAAAGAAAGCCACAGAGAAAGAAAATATATAGACAGCTGACATTTCTCTCTCTCTCTCTCTCTCTCTCTCTCTCTCTCTCTCTTATCAGGACATGAAAGGGACATGCCACATCAATACATATTTCAGAGAGAGAGAGAGAGAGAGAGAGAGAGAGAGAGAGAGAGAGAGAGAGAGAGAGAGAGAGAGAGAGAGAGAGAGAGAGAGAGAGAGAGAGAGAGAGAGAGAGAGAGGATATTACACTTTCTCACACTTCGATTTGATAATGATAAACGTGCACACAAACGCACACACACACACACACACACACACACACACACACACACACACACACACACACACACACACACACACACACACACACACTTCCTGCATCAATTAATCTCTCACTTAATCTACTTCAATAATTCTCTCTCTCTCTCTCTCTCTCTCTCTCTCTCTCTCTCTCTCTCTCTCTCTCTCTCTCTGCATTTTCTTTATTTTTCTTTATTTTTCTTTATCTTATTTCTTTATCCTTTTTTTTTTTAAGTTGGAGGGACAAAGAAGAGAAGGAGGAGGAGGAAGAGGAGGAGGAGGAGGAGGAGGAGGAGGAGGAGGAGGAGGAGGAGGAAAGTTTACCTCTATTTCTCTTCCGCAAGAAAATATAGAAAAAAGATAGAGAAAAATATTACATAAAATAAATAACTTCTGCAAAATTGTAGAGAGAGAGAGAGAGAGAGAGAGAGAGAGAGAGAGAGAGAGAGAGAGAGAGAGAGAGAGAGAGAGAGAGAGAGAGATAAGAGGTGAAGAGAACTGTTTACGAAAGAAGAAAATGAAAGAATTCGGGGAAAAAGACATAAAAGGGAAAAAAATAACAAAATTTTCAGAATATAAGAGAAAAAATGATAACGAATGAAGGAATAAAGTAATAAAAAAAAACAAATAGAGTAATAACACCTGAAAATAAATAAATAAAAACTTAACGAAAGAAGGAGATAGAAGAAATGAGAGAGTAAAAGAAGATGCGGAAGAAACTGGCTTAATTTTTAACATGAAAAGAAACTAGTGGAAGAAAAAGAGAGGAGGAAAAAAAAAAAGGAAATACAATAACAAGAACACAGAGGAAAACCGGAAATGCGAAACAAATAGCTTATGAAGAAAAAAAAAAAATAAATAAAAGGAACAGAAAGAAAATGGAAGAGAAAATTGGAAGAAAATTTGATAAGAGGTTTTATTGGGAAAAGGAGAAATAGATGTTTACGAATATGGGAATAAGAAGAGAAGGCAATAATAAAGGAAAAAGAAAGACGGTGTTAAGAGAACGCGAATGGAGAGGAGAAAGGAATAAAGGATAATAAAAAGACATGGAAGGAAGAGCTTTACGAATAGAGGGATAAAGAAAGATGGAAAGACGCAAGAGAAAGAAGGAAGAAGGAAAAGGAGTACACTGATGAAAAATGATAACAGAAAACAACAAAATAAGGAATAAAGCGAAAAAAATAAATAAGGATAACGAAAATAAAAAAAACAAAGAAAGAGTAAAACAACAAAACTAAGAAACGATAAAAAAACAAGATTAATGAAGAAACTAACAAAAAACAAACAAGATGAAATGAGAGAGAGAGAGAGAGAGAGAGAGAGAGAGAGAGAGAGAGAGAGAGAGAGAGAGAGAGAGAGAGAGAGAGAGAGAGAGAGAGAGAGAGACCAACGAAGGATGAAGAAAATGAAGACACCAAGAAAACAAAACAAAAAATAAATAAATAGATAAATAAGAAAAGCAATAGAATACTGAAAAAAATGAATAAAAAACCTTAAGAAAACAAGAAAAAATAATAATGTAACAATACTAAAATAAATAACAAAAAAGAAAATAACAAAAAATAAAAAATCTAAAGAGAAAAATCTGAAGAAAACAAAAAAAAAAAAAAAAATGAAAATAAATAAATAAATAAACAAATAAACAAACAACCATACAAATAAATTAATACAGGCTATAATAATAATAATAATAATAATAATAATAATAATAATAATAATAATAATAATGATGATGAAGAGTCACCAGAACGCCTAAGTTAATTCAGTACTTTATAAACTTAAGCTTAATAACAAAATAAAGATCGGAATATATTTACTCCCCCCAAAACCTCTTAAAAGAAAACGGAATGGCCCAAAAATTAAGCCCAATTAATATTCCGGAAATAATTAACTTGGGGAAAAAAAGGAAAACTGAAAAAAAAGTCGAAGTCGGTGGTTATTATTATTATTATTATTATTATTATTATTATTATTGTTATTATTGTTATTATTTTTACTTTTCTTGTTCTTCATTTTGGTCTTGCTCTCATTATTATTATCAATATATTTTTATTATTATTATTATTATTATTATTATTATTATTATTATCATTATTACTAATACGTCTCCTCCTTCTTCTTTATATCATTATTATTATTATTATTATTATTATTATTATTATTATTATTATTATTATTATTATTATTATTATCATTATTAACATCATCATCATCATCATCATCATTATCATCTTTTCTTCTTCTTCTTATAACTATTATTATTATTATTATCATTATTATTATTATTATTATTTCTATTCGTATGGAGATAGAAGTTTTCGGAGAGAGAGAGAGAGAGAGAGAGAGAGAGAGAGAGAGAGAGAGAGAGAGAGAGAGAGAGAGAGAGAGAGAGAGAGAGGGCAATCTGGTTCTCAGTGTTGAATATATATGAGTATGTGTATTCTAATATTATCCTCTCTCTCTCTCTCTCTCTCTCTCTCTCTCTCTCTCTCTCTCTCTCTCTCTCTCTCTCTCTCTCTCCCCCCCCCCTTTGTCCAATACATTAGGAAACTTCGACAGAGAAAAAAAAGGAAAAAAGAAAGAAAAGAAGAGGAAGAGGAAGAGGAGGAGGAGGAGGAGGAGGAGGAGGAGGAGGAGGAGGAGGAGGAGGAGGAGGAGGAGAACAAAAAAGACGAAGAAGAAATAAGATCAAACTTGAAAAAAAGCGAGGAAAACAGAAAAAAATAACAAAAAGAAAGAGAAGAAAGAAGAGAAAGAAAAGAAAAGAAAGAAAGGAAAAAGAAGTAGGATGTTTATTGTTGTTGTTGTTGTTGTTGTTGTTATTGTTGTTGTTATGGTGATGGTGGTGGTGAAAGGAGGTCGTGAGAGAGAGAGAGAGAGAGAGAGAGAGAGAGAGAGAGAGAGAGAGAGAGAGAGAGAGAGAGAGAGAGAGAGAGAGAGAGAGAGAGAGAGAGAGAGAGAGAGAGAGAGAGAGAGAGATACACAGAAAAAAAGAAAAAAGAAAAAGAAAGAAAAGAGAAAAAAACACCTAATCAAAAATCACTTTCTCCTTCACTTTCTTTACTGTTCTGTTTTTCCTCCTCCTCCTCCTCCTCCTCCTCCTCCTCCTCCTCCTCCTCCTCCTCCTCCTCCTCCTCCTCCTCCTCTACCTGTTTCTTTCTTTCTTTCTTCCTTCCTTCTTCTGCGACGAGACAATGGCAAAAGTGGAAAGAGGAAAGAGGGAGGGAGGGAAGGGAAGGAGAGGAGGGGAGGAGGGAGGGAAAGAAGGAGAGAGAGAGAGAGAAAGAGGAAAAAAAAAAGGAAGGAGAGAAGCAAATTTTTTTCTCTGGGTTCTCGATCTCTTGTTGTAGTAGCAGTAGTAGCAGCAGCAGCAGCAGTAGTAGTAGTAGTAGTAGTAGTAGTAGTAGTAGTAGTAGTAGTAGTAGTAGTAGTAGTAGTAGTGGTGGTAGTAGAAGTAATATCCTTTTGTGTGTGTGTGTGTGTGTGTGTGTGTGTGTGTGTGTGTGTGTGTGTGTGTGTGTGTGCATCACGTATGCATACGCTGCAGTGCTGTTTATGATAAATTTTGAGTGCTACATGTTAAGTGAAAGTGAAGCACACAGCAGCAACAACAACAGCAACAACAACAACAACAACAACAACAACAACAACAATAACAACAACAAACAACTACAACAACAACAACAACTACTACTACTACTACTACTACTACGACGACGACGACAAACACTACTTTTCATATTCAAATCTCTCTCTCTCTCTCTCTCTCTCTCTCTCTCTCTCTCTCTCTCTCTCTCTCTTTGAGTGTGTGTGTGTGTGTGTGTGTGTGTGTATGTGTGTGTGTGTTCCTCGTTTCTCTTCCCAAA
>NC_087175.1:2910000-2917500 GCF_035594125.1 Scylla paramamosain | reverse complement strand
TTCCCTTCCATTTCCTCTTCGTCTTTCGCACCCAAAGAACAAACAAACAAACAAACATCATATTTTTCAACTCTCCCACACACAAATTTCGCTGCCTTTAAATCTCTCTCTCTCTCTCTCTCTCTCTCTCTCTCTCTCTCTCTCTCTCTCTCTCTCTCTCTCTCTCTCTCTCTCTCTCTCTTTCAATGGCCCTGTTGTACATCATACTTGCCAAATCTCTCTCTCTCTCTCTCTCTCTCTCTCTCTCTCTCTCTCTCTCTCTCTCTCTCTCTCTCTCTCTCTCTAATATTCCAAAACTTGGCTATTTATGCTCACACTTTCTCACACAGACGCCAACGCTCCGCTGTAAAGGAAAAGTCGAGTAGGAAACGTTTGTGCTCCGCCGAACGACAACGATTCCTCTCCTAACGCGCTCCCCAGAACCTCTTTGCCTTCTAATTCTACCCTAAACTTTTCCTACACGCTCTTACGGCACGGATTTTGTTCCCGTTTTCTTTTAATTCTTCGTTTTCTTTTATTTTTTACTCCTTTTTTTCGTATGATGTTAAGGAGCGTATGTGTGTGTTTATCTTTTTTTTCGTTGTTTTATTGTTTTTTTTTAATTTACCAGACAATTTTCGAGTTTTTTGGTTTATTTATTTATTTTTTTTTGTTATGTGTATGAAATGAGATAAGAAAACGACTAATTATCTTTTTATTCCTGCTTTCTTTTTTTTCATAGATAATTTCCCGGAGATACTTAGTGGGATTTTTCTCGTTTTCTTTTTTTCTTTTCCCTTTTTTTTTCTTTTCCCTTTTATTTTCCTACGACGACCTACAATAATGAATGTCTTTTCTTTTACTATGATTTTTTTTTTCTGAAGGTTTCTATTGAGATTATTATTATTATTATTATTATTATTATTATTATTATTATTATTATTATAACTACTACTACTACTACTACAACCACTATCATTTTATTTAGCGGATGAAATAAATTAATCTTTTTCTCTTCTTTTTCTTTTCTTTCTTTTTTTCTTTTTCTTTTTTAATCTGACCCTGAGCTCTCTCTTTCCTGACCGAATTCCCATGAGTCAAAAATGGTATGATTTCAATTCAGTGACATTTTTCCTCTTATTCCTGTTGCATTTTTCCAGTCTTCCTCATTTATTTATTTTTTTTTCCATAACTTTATTTTATCGATACTAAAAAAAAAAAACCTTTCTTTCTAATTTTACCAAGAATTCTTAATTAAAAGCACCTTTCCTAGCATCCATTCCTTCTCCGTTTTCTTTTTTCTAAGGTACAATTAAAGCTAATGATTTCCAGCGTATATTTAAAAAGGAAGCAGGGAATTCTAGATGCTTGTTAGGGTTAATGCAAGAAAAAAATAATTCAATTCAGGATATTTAGGGATATTTTAAGGGTAAGTAGGATATTTCAAGCGAGTTCACGATATTTTGAGTGGTCTAGATAGTTTAATTAAAGAATATTAGGGAAAATTTTAGGGATATTTTATGAATTTCCTGGGTGTTGAGAGTTTGTTAAGAGGATCTGAAGAATATTAGAATTTTTTGTTGTGAAAATATAGTAAACAATATTGGTTCTAGCTATATTACACTGCTCTTAACGATTTTTTTACCTTCTGCTTCCCTCTCTCTCTCTCTCTCTCTCTCTCTCTCTCTCTCTCTCTCTCTCTCTCTCTCTCTCTCTCTCTCTCTCTCTCTCACATCACCCCTTCCTTCCCTTCCTTACAAAACAACAGCCCCGCGAGGACCAAGGGGTGTACGGCGATACATTCTTCCTTTGTGTTCCTTTGTGTTCCTTCCTCTTCTTCCTTCTCTCGAAATCGACAGTGTTAACCCTTTGCCACACCCTTCCTTAATTGCTAATGACGCTGAGACATCTTGGCTTTAATTTTTGGACGGCCGCTTTCGACTCTGTTTGGGGACCGGCATCTCAATGTTTTTTTTTTTTTTTCTTATTATAATTTCTGTTGTTTTTGGCCTTTCGGTGCCTCTCCTACATAAAAGAAGAAGAAAAAAAAAACTTGTTCTCCAGCCACTTCCAGTCTTTGCACTGTGTAGAAACTGCAAAAATCTATTCTCTTTTTAAAATCCCTTAGTTTTTCGTAATGTTTATAAATCTTTCATGCGCTACGAGTACTTCTGGTGCTGTTAACTGTCTCGTATCGAAGGAAAAAAGGGTTAATTAAGGTGGTTTAAAGATTACACTAGGATTTTAAGAGCAGCTACTTTGGAAATATTAAGGGTCTCATTTTTTTAAGGGCGTTTGAGGAGTTTTAAGGGAAATTTAGGGTCTTATAAGGGAATTCGCGAGCGTTTTCTGTAAGGGAACGTAAAAGTGGGAACCTAAATCCAGCGAAAATGTCGATGCAGGAATGGCCGCGGTTAAGTTGCTCTCTCTCTCTCTCTCTCTCTCTCTCTCTCTCTCTCTCTCTCTCTCTCTCTCTCTCTCTCCCTTAGCCACTCTCACTCGGGTGATCCTGAAGGGAATATGTTTCTCTCTCTCTCTCTCTCTCTCTCTCTCTCTCTCTCTCTCTCTCTCTCTCTCTCTCTACTGCTACGGTTTTTGTTTGGTATCTATTTTTATCTCCTTTTATCATCTATCTATCTATCTATCTATTTATCTATCTTTCAAACTATCTATTTATCTTTTTTATCTTTCAAACTATCCCTCTCTATATATAACTATTTATCTATCTGTCTATCATTTTATCCAACCTTCCTTCTATCTATCGGTGTGGTTTGCCTCCATCTATCGCCTGTCCTTCCCTAACCCAAGCCCATTAGAACCTCTCTCTCTCTCTCTCTCTCTCTCTCTCTCTCTCTCTCTCTCTCTCTCTCTCTCTCTCTCTCTCTGAATACACACGAAGCACAATTTCTACTCTCTCTGGCTTCCTCAATATATCGTTTCCACATCGACGAACACACACACACACACACACACACACACACACACACACACACACACACACACACACGCACGCACACACGCAGGATTCCCCAAATGCCAAAAACAAACAAAACAAACAAATCCCTTATGTTGGGGAGACGAACAAATAAACAAACAAATAAATATATGAATGAATGAATGTATAAATAAATAACAAGGCGAAAATATTGGACACTTGTTTTTGAAATGGTGGTATATAGTGACAGGGGGTGGTGGTAGTAGTAGTAGTAGTAGTAGTAGTAGTAGTAGTAGTAGTAGTAGTAGTAGTAGTAGTAGTAGCAGCAGTAGTAGTAGTAATGATAATAATATGCTACTACTACTACTACTGCTAATAATAATAACAACAACAACAACAACAACAACAACAACAACAACAACAACAAAAATAACAACAAACGTAAACATAAACACTTAACAACCATCATCATCATCATCATCATCATCA
The DNA here is from genome assembly GCF_035594125.1 of Scylla paramamosain. Lineage (NCBI taxonomy): Eukaryota > Metazoa > Arthropoda > Malacostraca > Decapoda > Portunidae > Scylla > Scylla paramamosain. Next base: position 2,914,097 of record NC_087175.1, on the reverse strand, counting down.
CCAGTACCATCATTAACAACTTCATTTCTACTTAACAGGTCTGGGTGCTGGCTGGAGCGACTCAGGAGGAGGAGGAGGAGGAGGAGGAGGAGGAGGAGGAGGAGGAGGAGGAGGAGGAGGAGGAGGGCCAGTCTTCGGAGACACTCCCAGCCTTGTAAGAGTCAAAGTTGGACAAACAGCCAAACTACCTTGTGTCGTTTACCATCTTAACGCCAGAGAGGTGAGTCTGTTTGCCTGCTTGTTTGCACCTAATTGCTTGTAGTTACCTCGTGTTCACCTGTTCATAATGAGCTGGTTGTAATTATCTTGTTCATAATGACGTAGTTCTAATTACCTTGTTCATAATGACGTAGTTGTAATTACCTTCTGTTTACCTGTTCATAATGACTTAGATGTAATTATGTTGTTTATTAATGTGTTTCCAGGTATTTGGTAATCAGCTACTTGTAATTACATTGTTAACTGTTGTAATTGCTTTGTGTTAATTTATTTACATTTATTTGGTTGTAACTAGCTTTTTTGTTTACCTGTATATAATTAACTGGCAATTACTTTGTGTTTGTAATTATGTCTAGTTATAAATAGCCGGTTTTAATTACCATCTTGTGTTTATCTGTTTATAATTACCTTGTTATAATTATTTACTTTTGTTTACCTGCTCATTATTACCTAGTTTTAATTACCTTGGTGTGTTTATGTAATTATTAACACCTAGTTGTAATTACCTTCTTGTTTACCTGTTTATAATATTCTTGTTTTAATGACCTTGTTGTCTTTACCTGCTCAATTACTTATCTGTTTAAAATTACATAGTTTGTTATTTTAAGTTTATTTTGTATTCTCCAGTCTACATGTGTGTGTGTGTGTGTGTGTGTGTGTGTGTGTGTGTGTGTGTGTGTGTGTGTGTGGGCGCGCACGTGAGACTCATCTATGTAACTGAAAATATCAATAAAAAACGCTCATATTAATCAACAGAAAACGAAGGAAACAAAAAAAAAAGAAAACGGGAGTGAGCTTAAGCACTAGGATCAAGAGTCAATACTTTTTCTATTTGGAGGGGAGACTTTTGTATTATTTCTCTCTTTTTCTTTTTTTTTTTTCTTTCATTTTTTCTCCCGATTGATTCATTGATTTGTTTCTTTATTAGTTTCCATAGTCAGGGATTTCCCCCTCTTGCAATCTGGCTATCCGTGTGTGTGTGTGTGTGTGTGTGTGTGTGTGTGTGTGTGTGTGTGTGTGTGTGTGTGTGTGTGTGTGTGTGTGTGTGTGTGTGTGTGTTGTTGGAACATAAAAATATTTCTCGTTTTGTTTGCGTGTTGGTCTCTCTCTCTCTCTCTCTCTCTCTCTCTCTCTCTCTCTCTGTGTGTGTGTGTGTGTGTGTGTGTGTGTGTGTGTGTGTGTGTGTGTGTGTGTATGTGTGTGTGTCACATTTGAATCTTCCGAGAAATAAGAAATGAAGGAAGCAAGGAAAGAGGTGGAGGAGGACGAAGAGGAAAAGGAAGGAGGAGAAGGAGGAGAAGGAGGAGGAAGAGGAGGAGGAGGAGAAGGAGGAGAGGGAGGAGGAGAAGGAGGAAGAGAATTGAAAGGAACCGCAGGATATTTTAGAAGAATTTACGGATGAAGGGGAAGAAGGAGAGGATGAAGAAGGCAATTGATAAAAAAAAGGAGAAATGAAGGAATGGATAAAGGAGGCAAGGAAGGAAGGAAGGAAGGAGAGAAAGAATGGACAGGGGAATATAGATAGCTGGTAAAGAGAGAGAGAGAGAGAGAGAGAGAGAGAGAGAGAGAGAGAGAGAGAGAGAGAGAGAGAGAGAGAGAGAGAGAGAGAGAGAGCGAACGTCAATCAAAATTTTCGCCATTATAAGCTCTCTTTGAAAATTAAAAAGAAAAAAAGTTAATCCTTTAAATAAGAAAAATTGTAGTTTCTTTTTATTCCCTGAATGTGTATGTGTGTGTGTGTGTGTGTGTGTGTGTGTGTGTGTGTGTGTGTGTGTGTGTGTGTGTGTGTGTGTGTGTGTGTGTGTGTGTGTGTGTGTTTGGTAGCAGTGATAACTTTACTTTCTTATTATTTTTTTTTCGTAAATCTAAAAACAACAACAACAACAACAACAACAGCAACAACAACAACTACTACTACTACTACTACTACTACTACTACTACTACTACTACTACTACTATCTCAATCGCTACACTCCTCCTCCTCCTCCTCCTCCTCCTCCTCCTCCTCCTCCTCCTCCTGCTCCTCCTCCCCATCCTCTTCCTCCTCTTCCAACTCCTGCTCCTCCTTCTCTTCTTCCTCCTCCTCATTTAGATAAAAGAAATCACAAAGGCAGGAAAAGCACAGGTGAAAAAAAGAACAGGTAACAAGACCAAGGTAACAAGAAAAAATAGAAGAAAAAAAAAAAACTGATGACAGGAAGAGAGAGAGAAAAAAAAGTTGCAGATCAGAAACAATATAGGCAAAAAAACAGGTGATACGAGATGACAGGTGTGTGACAGGTGTGTGACAGGGTTGATGAATTGACGGCAGAGCGGGGGTGGGGTGGGGTGGGGTGGGGTGGAGGGGGTTGAACAATCGACTCGTTAAGTTCAATCAATTATGGCGAATCACCGACACTAATTGGAATCACTGGTAATAAGTTATAGCAATTCATCGGTGCCTTTGAAAATTTAGCGACAAAATAAGCAAACATGTGAAGTATTTATTTGTAGCGTGGGTTGCCAGTCGCAGGAATTTATGATTCTCTCTCTCTCTCTCTCTCTCTCTCTCTCTCTCTCTCTCTCTCTCTCTCTCGATACTGCTTCCTCCATTTTTTTCTTCTAAACTTTCCTTCATAAATTATTAATATCTTTTCATTATTTCATCTCTCTCTCTCTCTCTCTCTCTCTCTCTCTCTCTCTCTCTCTCTCTCTCTCTCTCTAGGGATTTCACTTCAATGATTTCTTGCCAACCGTCTTCTCTTCCTCACCCTCTCCCTCTTCCTCTCTTTCTCTCTATCTCTCCTTCTTCCCTCTCTCTGATTCACTCACTGCCTTCCTCCCTCTCTCTATACATCTCTTTTCCCTTTCAAATAAAGAGTGAGTGAGAGAGAGAGAGAGAGAGAGAGAGAGAGAGAGAGAGAGAGAGAGAGAGAGAGAGAGAGAGAGAGAGAGAGAGAAATCCTGGCAAGCAATCCGCAAGATACTTTCTAAAGCAGATGGATTTATTCTCTCTCTTTCTCTCTCTCTCTCTCTCTCTCTCTCTCTCTCTCTCTCTCTCTCTCTCTCTCTCTCTCTTGTTAACACCTTCTTACTACCACTATCACCACTACCAACATTGCTACACCACCACCACCACCACCACCACAACCACCACCACCACCACCACCACCATCAACAACAACAACAACAACAACAGCAACAACATTTACAACTTCAATAATTCTTTCCACTTTTCTTTTTCTTTTGTTTTCTTCTCCCATTTGTCTTTTCTTTCATTCTTTCTTTCCCCTTTTAAATTCTTTTCATCTTTCGTTTAAGTTTTACCTTTTCTTTTTTCTTTCTTTCTTGTCTTTATCCTTTCTTCCTCCTCTTTCTATTCTTCCTTCTGCTTCATCTTTCTCTACTTTATTTTCTTTCCTTTCCTCCTTTCCGTCTTAATTTTTTTCGCATTTCTCTTTCATTTATCGCTTTTTTCTTTAACTTTTTATATTTTTCAGTCAGTCTGTCTGCCTGTCTGTCTGTCTGTCTTTCTGTCTATCTATCTATCTATCTCTGTCTGTCTTTCAATGATTGTCCTTATTATATGTAAGCTCTCTCGAGTCAAATATCAATTTCTCTCTCTCTCTCTCTCTCTCTCTCTCTCTCTCTCTCTCTCTCTCTCTCTCTCTCTCTCTCTCTCTCTCTCTCTCTCTCTCTCCACAACAGCGAAAGTTGGCACCCGCATCTTCGCTTCAGTTTAGCTAGAACTTATTTTAACGTTCTTGAGATTCTGTGACCTAGATAGACACACAGACAGACAGACAAACACAGACGCAGACACTAACATGGGGATGGGCAGACAGACAAACAGACAGACAGACAGATACACACACACACACACACACACACACACACA
>NC_087175.1:2897500-2905000 GCF_035594125.1 Scylla paramamosain | reverse complement strand
CACAGTACTGACATGACCTGAGCTAACGTAATGTAACGTAACTTAGCTTAACCTAACTTAACGTATCCTAACCTAACTTAATCTAACCTAATCAACACTATTACTCTCAAGGTGGAAGAGAGAGAGAGAGAGAGAGAGAGAGAGAGAGAGAGAGAGAGAGAGAGAGAGAGAGAGAGAGAGAGAGAGAGAGAGAGAGAGAGAGAGCAGATGCAAGTGATGATGAAAATTGTTTGTTGGTGTTGAAAAGTATTTGAAAAAGAGGAGAGAAATGTTGATTCGCAAAACGGTAAATTTTGTTTTTCTTTCTTTATTGAGCATTTTTTTGTTTTGTTTTAGTTTTCGTTTTCTTTCTTGCTGATCTTGTTCTTGCCTTCTTGTTCTTGTTTTTTGTTCTTTTGTTCTTTTTTTCTTCTTCTCCTCCTCCTCCTCCTTCTTCCTCTTCATCTTCTTACACAAAGCTAATTAGGGGAAGGAAATAACAGCAACAACAAGTAAACTCCTAAGCTGATAACATCCTAATTGCTTTTACGGGGCACATAATCTTCTTCTTCTTCTTCTTCTTCTTCTTAATTTTTCTACTTCATTTTTTACTCCTTTTTCATTCTTCTGCTTCAGTTCCTCCTCCTCCTCCTCCTCCTCCTCCTCCTGATCCATCTTTTTCTTATACAAGATTATTAACATAGAGACTTTAACGGATACGAATAAACAAATAACGAAAAATAAATAAATAAATAAATAAATAAATAATGCATCACATTGTAAACTTAAAAAAAAAAAATTCCTCTTCTTTTTTTTCTTTTTTTTTTTTTTTAATTAGGCACGTTACAAAATTAAGATACAAAAAAAAATGTTAAACTAATATGACTTTATTCGCGCAGCTTGAAACAGCACCGGCAAAACAGCCAACACTTAATACTGCTAATGCTCATAAACTCACAATAAAAGATTCAAATTTCTTCTTCTTCTTCTTTTTTTTTTTTTTTCGCTGAGCACATAAACTTCTTCTCACCCGAGCTAATGAAGGTAAAGATGTTGATTTATGTCATACGATTAAATGAAGGGAAGATTTTGATTCTCGAGTGGTGAAAGAAAGAAAGAAAGAAAGAAAGAAAGAAAGAAAGAAAGAAAGAAAGAAAGAAAGAAAGTAAGGGACAGAACTTCTCATTTGTGATATGAATAATTAAGAGTAGATTTTGATTTCCAAGTGATGTAAGAAAGAGAGAGAGAAGTAAATAAATAAATAAACATGTAAATAAATAAATAAAGAAAGAAAAAAAGAAAGGAAAGGAAAAAAAGGAAAGGAAAAACTTCTCATTTGTGATATGAATAATTGAAAGATTTTGATTTCCAAGTGGTGTAAGAAAGAAAAAAAGAAAGGAAGAAAGAAAGAAAGAAAGAAAGAAAAGAAGATAACAAAAAATTTCTTCTCACAGATACTAATGAAAGGAAAGATGTTGAATTATGTGATATGAATAAATAAGTGAGGATTTAAACTTTTCTGTGGTGTAAAAAGAAAGAAAAGAAAGAAATAAAGAAAAGAAAGAGCCACACATGTATAAAATCGTAAACTGGACAATATTTTAACTTATCTATTCATATATAACAAAAAAATAAAAAACAAACGAAGGAAAAAAAAACACACAATAAACACAGGAACACTGAAATCAATAAACACAATGTGGACAATAAAAAAATAATAACAATAAAAAAACAACAACAACAACAACAATAAACGCCACAAAATAACCCCGGACAAATTCCAATGTAAATGCAGATGACTGTCACAAAAAAAAAATAAATAAATAAATAAAAAAAAGACACCAAATCATAAGTACACTAAAAAAATAAATAAATAAAATAAATAAATAAATAAATACAATGCTAGTAATGAAATGACACAACTATACATTCATACACTCCTACCCTGGCTTGGCAATAAACGCTTAAAACACACACACACACACACACACACACACACACACACACACACACACACACACACACACACATAAACTATTAATATTTTTAAAGTGTATAGCTATATCATAAGTATGCAAATCGTGCGAGTTTACTTCAATTGTAAGTGACTACACACACACGGGCACACACAGGTACACACACACACACACACACACACACACACACACACACACACACTATTATTATTATTATTATTGTTCTTGTTGCTGCTGCTGCTACTATTACCACCGCTACTACTACTACTACTACTACTACCACTACTACTACTACTACTGCTACAACAACAACAACAACAACAACAACAACAGCAGCAGCAGCAGCAGCAGGAGCCATAACAGAAACAACAACTACAACAACAATAATACACATGCACACACAAACACACACACACACACACACACACACACACACACACACACACACACACACACACACACACACACACACACACACACACAAACACGCTAAAAATATATACACACTATGCATAGAAATTGGATTAGGAAGAGAAAAGAAAAGAGAGAAAGAAAAGAGAAAGGAAAAGAAAGAAAAGAAAGAAATAGATTAAGACAACTCGAGAAATATTGCCAAGAGAGAGAGAGAGAGAGAGAGAGAGAGAGAGAGAGAGAGAGAGAGAGAGAGAGAGAGAGAGAGAGAGAGAGAGAGAGAAATACATTATCGCTTGAAATCGAAGCAAACAATTGAAATAAAAAGTCTTGATTCTTTACAAATTGTTCCTGGAAACCCTCTCTCTCTCTCTCTCTCTCTCTCTCTCTCTCTCTCTCTCTCTCTCTCTCTCTCTCTCTCTCTCTCTCTCTGTAACATATATACAACTGCTTCTCTTACTACTATTACTTCCTTTAAAACTACTACTACTACTACTACTACTACTACTACTACTACTACTACTACTATTGCTGGTGCTGGTGGTGGTGGTGGTGGTGGTGGTGCTGCTGCTGCTACCAACAATAACGACAAACAATAAAAATAACATACGATCACTGAGGAGGAAAGAAGAATAAAGAGAAAAAGGAGGAGGAGGAGGAGGAGGAGGAGGAGGAGGAGGAGGAGGAGGAGGAGGAGGAGGAGGAGGAGGAGGAGGAGAAGAAGAAGCAGGAGGAGGAGGAGGAGGAGGAGGAGGAGGAGGAGGAGGAGAATAGCAAAAATAAAAGAGGAACACTACTACTATTACTGCTGCTACCACCACCACCACTACTACTACTACTACTACTACTACTACTACTACTACTACTACTACTACTACTGCTACTACTACTATAATAATGCTACCACTCCTACTACTCCTACTACTACTACTACTTCTACTACTACTACTACTACTACTACTAACAACAACAACAGCAACAACAACAACAGCAACAACTACAAAAAGAAAACAAGAATAAGAAAAAAAGAAAAAAAAGGAAAAAGAGGAAGACGAAAGAAACCAGGAAGATGAAGGAGAAGAAAAGGAAGAAAAGGAAGAAAAAGGCACCGATGAAAAAGAGGAGAAATGAGAACCAGGAAGAAGACAAGGAAGAGGAAGAGGAAGAGAAAGAAGGCTGCAATAAGTGGTCATTTGGGCTTCCTTCACAAACTAACGACACCTGACAACCGCCTCTTAACGCGCTCACGCAACTTCAGGGCAAAATTTCCCGGGAGAGGCTTTGAGTGCCTCGATATAGCTTCTGAAAGGGATGGACATTGAAATAGTTCAAAAATTGAGAGAGAGAGAGAGAGAGAGAGAGAGAGAGAGAGAGAGAGAGAGAGAGAGAGAGAGAGAGAGAGAGAGGGAGATGAAGGAAATATGCATGACTGGGTGTGATTGCTTATGTTCTCTCTCTCTCTCTCTCTCTCTCTCTCTCTCTCTCTCTCTCTCTCTCTCTCTCTCTCTCTCTCTCTCACTTCTACCCTCACTTCCACCACCACCACCACCACCATATACTGATTACCACTACTACTACTACTACTACTACTACTACTACTACTACTACTACTACTACTATTACGTAATTGACATTTATTAACTGCGCAACGAAATATTTGACCTTCATTAATTACAGAGAGAGAGAGAGAGAGAGAGAGAGAGAGAGAGAGAGAGAGAGAGAGAGAGAGAGAGAGAGAGAGAGAGAGAGAGAGAGAGAGATTTACCTGAGGTTTACTTAATTACCTGTCGTTGGAAATAGATAAAACACACGTAGAGGGGAAGGAGAGAGAGAGAGAGAGAGAGAGAGAGAGAGAGAGAGAGAGAGAGAGAGAGAGAGAGAGAGAGAGAGAGAGAGAGAGAAGGAATGGTAGAGAGAAAACGGCACGAAAGAAGAAAAATAGAAAATACACAAAAACTGAAATAGATAAATTGAAATAGACACATAGAATAAGAAAAAAAATAAAGAAAAAGGGAAGAGAAAGGAAAGAATACACAGAAAGGGAAGGAAAAGGGAAAAGAAAACAAAGGAAAGTACAGGAGGGAAAGGGGGAAGGGAAATACAAGGGAAACAGTAAACAGGTAAACTAATTAGATGGAAACACACCTGGTGAAGTTAGCTAGGCAAGGTAATTATCTTGTTTATCTTTAGGTCAGGTGTCTCTCTCTCTCTCTCTCTCTCTCTCTCTCTCTCTCTTAGATGCCGTAAAGAGAAAGAGATAAGAGAACACTGTAACACATGCATATTTCACCTCTAATTGCATAAGAGAGAGAGAGAGAGAGAGAGAGAGAGAGAGAGAGAGAGAGAGAGAGAGAGAGAGAGAGAGAGAGAGAGAGAGAGAGAGAGAGAGAGAGAGTTAATTTTGATATCTACCTCTTACATATAAAATAAAATAAAATAAAAAAATAAATAAATGAATAAAATATAACATTGAAAATTGACGAACAAAAACTTTTCACAACTTTTCGTATTTTCAAAAATGTGTCGGACGAAACTCAGTAATTCATTAACGGTCAATAAAAGGAGACACTTTCTTGAATATTTCCGAGTTTGTCAGGGAAAAAAGGTGCACAAAATGAAAAGGGAAATAAATACACAGATAGACAAAAGCAGAGATAGATAAAAGATAGATAAACAGACAGACTTTCTTGAATATTTTCGAGTTTGTCAAGAAAAGGTGAACAAAACGAAGAAAAATAAATTCACAGATAGACAGAAGCATAGATAGAGAGAAAGATGGATAAATAGACAAACTGATAGATAGATAGATACTCGTAGATAGATAAATGGATGGAAGGAGAAACAGACGAACAATGATTACAAATAAAGTTGACAAGCGGAAAGACGAAAGAGCGCTCGTATTAGAGGAGGAGGAGGAGGAGGAGGAGGAGGAGGAGAAGGAGGAGGAGGAGGAGGAGGAGGAGGAGGAGGAGGAAGACGATAATGGACTATAAAGATTAACAACAGTAGTAGTAGTAGTAGTAGTAATATGACACTGTGAAGGAAGACTAGAGAGGAGAAAAAGGAAGAATAAGTGAAAGAGAAGAAGAAAAAGCAGAAAGATGAGAACAAAACTGAGAAAAAAATAAAAGAAAGAAAAAGAAAAGAAAGAAACAGAAAACCAAAAAAAAAATCAATATATCGAAAACCTGGAGGAAGGAAGAGGATGAGAAAGGAAAGAAAGAAAAGAAAGAAAGACGGAAAGAGGAGAAGGAGGAGGAGGAGGAGGAGGAGGAAACACAAAGGAAAAAGAAACAACATTAGAGCAATTGGCACTTACGACGCTATTTAGTGGGAGAGGAGGAGGAGGAGGAGGAGGAGGAGGAGGAGGAGGAGGAGGAGGAGGAGGAGGAGGAGGAGGAGGAGACAGATCGGTGACAGGAAAATACCAATAATTCTCATAAATCTCGTAGTTTCCCCAAAATTTTTAGGGCCAAACTTTGTCCCTTAAGTGGGAAACCTCTTGTAATTTACTTAATGGGAGGGTAATGGTGAGAGAGAGAGAGAGAGAGAGAGAGAGAGAGAGAGAGAGAGAGAGAGAGAGAGAGAGAGAGAGAGAGAGAGAGAGAGAGAGAGAGAGAGAGAGAGAGAGAGAGAGAGAGAGAGAGAGAGAGAGAGAGAGAGAGAGAGAGAGAGAGAGAGAGAGAGAGAATGATATTGATTTTTGTTGCTACTTTTCTTTCATATTCCTTTTTATCACCATCTCTCCTTCTCCTCCTTTTCTTCTTCCTCTTCTCTTCCTCTTCTGATTGGTATATATATATTCTTAGGTTATTTCTTTTCTCTACTTCCTTTCCTTTATTCCTGGTTCTTTAGTTCTCCTGTTTTTCCTCTCCTCCTTTCTTCCAATTTCATTTTATTTATTCTCTTTCACTTCCTTCCTTTCTCTTCTATTTTTGCAGCCAGTTATTCTCATTTTCCTTATTCCTCTTAATCATCACGATTTTCCTATTCTTCTCTCCTCCTCTCCCTTATTCCAATCATTTCTTTTTCTTTTCCATTTTCTTTTTTTTTCTTTTGTTTATATTTTCCTCCATTTATTTTTATTCTCCCTCTTCCTCTAAATTATCAACACTTTCCTTTTTCCCTCCTTACTTTCCTTTTTCAGCCTTACTTTCGTTTTCATTTTCATTTACTTTTTTTGCTTTTCCTTATACTTTTTTTTCCTTAATTTCCTTTTTTCCTTCCAGTTATCGTCATTTCTATTCTTCCTTTTCTTTGCCCTCCCTTTTTTCCCCGTTACTTTCGTTTTCATTTTCCTTCTTTTCTTTTCGTTTCCTTACATTTTCCTCAATAACTTCCCTTTTTCCTTATATTTTCCCTTCCCATTTATCGTCTTCCTTCCTCTTTCTTTTAATTATCACTCTTTCCTACCACCCGTATCATCACTACCACTCCTTCTTTCCTCCCCCTCAACTCTCGCTACCATGTCTCCTCCCTTATTAACTGTGACCTGACTTCCCCCCGGCAGGTCACGTGGCTGCGGAGTCGTGACCTGCACATTCTCACCACAGGTCACCACACCTACTCTGCCGATGATAGATTCCAGGTACGCCTCCTTATACCACTTATACTGTCTTAAATTGCCTTATATTATCAATCAGTGCCTTCTATACAAAACTGAATGGTGGTTTTTCATTTAGTTATCTTATAGAGTCTTTTATTTATTTTTTTATATTTCGTTCTAATGCCTCACATCGACTTATACTAGACTATATTAAATTATACTCAATTCTCTGATGCGAACTGGTATTTTAAGCAATTAGATCCTATTTCTTACACTCGGCTCTTTGTGTTGCCTTATAAGTTCACTACGACTGTTTTCAAAGATGTGTTGCTGAATTTTTACGAGTCTCTTCTGTATATGATGTGGAAACTGTTAATCTGTCACTAGAACCGTAAAAAAAACATTGAAAACTCGTGTCACTTCACCACTGTTACTTTCAAAGGCCACATAGATGAGCTGCTGGGTTCTCGCGAGTGTTTCTCCTGTTAATAATGCAGAAATATTGTTAATCTGTCACTAGAACCATAAAAAAAAAAAAAACACCCTTGAAAACCCGTGTCACTTCACCAACCTAACCTAACCTAATCT
>NC_087175.1:2890000-2892500 GCF_035594125.1 Scylla paramamosain | reverse complement strand
CATTCTCACCTGTCAGTCAGTCAATTAAAATTTTCTCACCTGCGGCTGAGAGGTGTTGAAACTAATGATTACAGGTGAATTAGAATCTCTCTCTCTCTCTCTCTCTCTCTCTCTCTCTCTCTCTCTCTCTCTCTCTCTCTCTCTCTGTTTTTATAGGGGCTTAATTCAAAGAAGATGAGAGGCTGAGGAGGGAAGATAAATGATGATGGAGAGAGAGAGAGAGAGAGAGAGAGAGAGAGAGAGAGAGAGAGAGAGAGAGAGAGAGAGAGAGAGAGAGAGAGAGAGAGAGAGAGATGCAATAACGTTAACTGCGCTCTGACAAAATAAATACACACACACACACACTCACACACACACACACACACACACACACACACACACACACACACACACACACACACACAAAGTAGAACACACTACATGTAATTGATTGACTGATTGATTAATACCTTCTCTCTCTCTCTCTCTCTCTCTCTCTCTCTCTCTCTCTCTCTCTCTCTCCCTCGTACTTAACTTCATGTCTCCCGTTTTCTCTCTTGTTTTCTTGTTTCTTATTGTTACATTTTATCTTCATTTTCTTTCTTTTTCTTTTTCTTTACTCAATTTCTGTCCCCTTTCATTTCCTTCCATCTATCTCTCTTCTTTTCTCTTTCTCTCTCTCTCTTCCATTCATCTGGTTCTTATCTCCTATTTCCATTCCCTCGTTTCACTTGACTTTCTCTCTCTCTCTCTCTCTCTCTCTCTCTCTCTCTCTCTCTCTCTCTCTCTCTCTCTCTCTCTCTCTCTCTCTCTGTCTTCTTTAAGCTAACTTTTCTATTCTTTTCAAACTCTTTTCTCCCCACTTTCCTTTCACTTTCAATGTACATCTCCAACTTTCTTTTTCCTTTCTCTCTCCCGTCTTTTATTCTTAATCTATCCTGACTTGACCTGACCTGACCGCACTTAACCCGATATATTATAACGTAACCTGACCTGACATTACGTAACCTGATTTTATCTAATTTAATCTTATTTAACCTTACCTGACGTATCCTAACTTGATCAAACCTAACCTGAACTTATCTGACCTAATGTAACCTAACTTCGTCTTGACTTGAATGCATTCTAACCTTTTCTGACCTAATCTAACTTTACTTAACCTTTCCTCCTCAAACCTGACCTAATACGATCTAACCTAACATGACTTAACCTTACTTAACCTGACCCAACCTGACCTGATTTTTCCTAATTCAATCCAACTTTAACTTGACCCGACCTGACCTGACCTGACCTGATTTAAACATGACCTAACGTGGCTTAACTTATCTAACCTCACCTAACCAAACCACACATGACCTAACATACATAACCTGACCTATCCTAACCTAACTTAACACTTCGTCACCCCCTCGCAGACGCCAAGCCCCCATTGAAGGTGACCAAAAGCAAGACGTTCGTGGCCAACAACACAGCATCGACCAGAGACGGTAAGTGTGGAACCTCCTCGCTTTACGAACTCTCTTTTCACGTCTCTTATGATCTATAAATATGTCTTACGGTTTCCAAGTTTTTTTTTATTTATTTACACAGTTCCTCCGCGGTTTATGAACTTATAATAATCTAATTTACACAGTTTTTCATTTTACAAACATTTTTTTTTCTTTAATTGACAGTTTCCTCAGTTTACGAACATTTTCTTCAGCTTATTATTTTTTTTCTATTTAGTTTCTCCTCAGTTTACGAATATATATATATTTTTTCCAATTTACAGTTTCTTCTCAATTTACAAACATTTTTCTCCAATTTACACAGTTCCTCTTTTAGGTTACGAACAAATTTCCTCCAATATTTACAACAGCTTGGTTTACGAACGTGTCCTAAGATTTACACACAATTGCTCTTCCTCCGATTTGCGAACTTTGCCTCTAATTTACACACTTCCTCCTCCCTTCACGAACTTTCCCTTGTCTCGTTTCTCACACAAATCATCAGTAGTTGCTTTACGTCCTTCTTTCTTTTTCTTCTCTTCTTTTCTTCTTCCTATTACTGTTTTTTTTTGTTCCTGTTCTTGTTTTTTGTTCATCTTTCCCTTATTCCTTCTTCATCATTATCATCATCATTATCATTATCATCATCTTCTTCGTCTTTCTAAATCATATTCTTCTTCATCTTACCCTTATTATTATTATTATTATTATTATTATTATTATTATTATTATTATTATTATTATTATTATTATTATTATTATTATTATTAACAAAAGTAATAATAGTAGTTTGTATCTCTTCTCCTTCTTTCTCTTCTGCTTCTTCTTCTTCTTCTTTCTCCTCTTCCTCTTCCTTCTCCTCCTTCGCAATTCTAATCTCATTATCTGCCTTGTTTTCCATTTCCCCCTGTGTCTCTTTTTTCCCTTCTTTATTTTCTCTTTCTCTCATCTACTTCTCCTTTACTTTTGTTTTTATTTGATTATTTTCTTGTAAGTTTATATTCTTTTCTCTCTCTCTCTCTCTCTCTCTCTCT
>NC_087175.1:2877500-2887500 GCF_035594125.1 Scylla paramamosain | reverse complement strand
AAACAATAGATTTTTGCAATTTCTGAACATTTTAAAAGCTAGAGGTGGCTGAAGAACAAGTCACGATGTCTTAGGGGGATTGGTGATTAAGATGTACTAAATAGCGGTCAAAGGATTAATTAATAGCTTCCCACTGACTCGGCACTAACAACCTAATTACTAGGTGTATTTCTGTCAGCTATCCCTATTTCAAAACCAGTTTCCTTCTATCTCTTTAACCCTTTTTCCTGCTATGGCCGTCTTTTGTTAATCTTGGCAATACTGTAATAATCTGTTTAGGTGGACATAAAGACGAAGAGAAAGAAAAAAAAAAGAAAAGAAAAGAAAAGAGCTTAACTTAATCTTTGTCAAGTTACAGAAGAGCATTTTTAAGATTAATAAAGAAAAAATAAACAAATAAACATCTTAAAAGTAGTACATGATTATGGAAAAGGTCAACTAGCACTGAAAGGGTTAAAATCTAACTAACAACAACCTTGAACCTGCTACCTCGTGTCGCATCTTGATTACTGACACTGGAGAACTCTGCACCACCCTTGTCATGTTCGGGGGCGGGGTTAGCGGGAGACACGGACGATATGAATAAAGTTTATACGTACCTAATTTCGCTTTTGGCTTCTTCAGGAGAATCAGAGCGGGATGAAACTCGCCCAATAACTCGTGTGTGTCTTGATCTCCGCCCACAACTCGCCTCAATGTCTCATCACTTGTATGTCACGTCTGTATTCGTGAATCGCTCTGCTCTCTAACCACGGCTATTTTGACGAACCACGAAGATGATCAGCGGGGTTCTCAAGCGTGTTTCTCCTGTTAAAATTGCTGAAAACTAGTTAATCTGTCATTAAGACCGTAAAAACACGCTCAGAGACACGTATAACTTCAGCTAGAGCCTTTTGAGTGTAGTGGAGATGTGGAGTGGAAGTGATTCAGAATATGGTGGGTTTTTAGATCCACATGGATTTCTCAGTTATTAATTTGTTTTCGTTATTTGTATATCCTTCTCTCTCCACCAACACCACCACCAACACCACCACCACCACCAACACCACCACCAACACCACCACCAGGGCATCTCCGCGTGAGAATCGAAGGCCCCCCAGAGCTCTACATCGAGGAGGGCTCCACGCTGGCCCTCACCTGCGTGGTCGTGTCTACCTACGGCCCCTCCACCCTGGTGTACTGGTACCACGACACCGCCATGCTGGACTACAATTCTCACCGGGGCGGGATCAAGCTCAAGGTGAGGCGTAGGGCAGGTGTTTAATCTACTCTTCTTCTTCTTCTTCATTCTCCTTCTCCTGTTGCTCTCCTTCGCCTACTTTTTTTCACTATCTCGACCACCACTACCACCACCACCACTACCACCACCACCACTACCATCATAATCTTATCCTAACCTAACCTAACCCAACTTAACCTAATCTAACCTAACTCTAACCTAATTTAATCTAACCTAACTTCACCAAACCTAACTTAATTTAACTTGACCTGACCTGACGTATCCAACTCTAACCTAACTTGACCTAACCTAATCCCAAGGAAGCCTGTGATATAGAATTAAACATTGCATAGGTTTTTGTATTTTTTTTTGTATGTTTGTTTGTTTGTTTGTTTCTTTTTCCTTTCATTTTTCTTCTTTCCATTTTTATTATTTTCTTCTTTCTTTTCTTTCCGTTATTTCTTTCCTTCCCTCTTCG
Organism: Scylla paramamosain; assembly: GCF_035594125.1. Lineage (NCBI taxonomy): Eukaryota > Metazoa > Arthropoda > Malacostraca > Decapoda > Portunidae > Scylla > Scylla paramamosain. The sequence goes on along the minus strand of NC_087175.1, from coordinate 2,885,803 downwards.
TATATTTCTTCCTTCAAATTTTCTTTCTTTCCTTCCTTCCTTCTTGTTTTTCCTTCCCTTTCCTTCCTTCCCTCCCTTCTTTATTTATTTCTCTCCTTCCCTCCCAGCCTACACTTAAGATCCCCCCCCCCACTTCCTTCCTCCCCTGACAAAAGCTCCCCTGCGTAACATTTTCTAATCCCCGTACAGACCTGAGCATTGGAATCAGATCCCCTCTCTCTCTCTCTCTCTCTCTCTCTCTCTCTCTCTCTCTCTCTCTCTCTCTCTCTCTCTCTCTCTCTCTCTCTCTTTCTGTGTGACGTTTTGAGAGAGTGCGGTGAGTTGTGAGTTGTTGTTACTGCTCTCTCTCTCTCTCTCTCTCTCTCTCTCTCTCTCTCTCTCTCTCTCTCTCTCTCTCTCTCTTGTGGTGTTTTAAACGTTGATGAGGTCACATTTGTCCTTTGTCATCCTGTCTCTCTCTCTCTCTCTCTCTCTCTCTCTCTCTCTCTCTCTCTCTCTCTCTCTCTCTCTCTCCAACACCTGTCCTAACACAGTTGCACAGGTGAACCCCACGTTAATTAGCAGGACGTGTTGCACATGAGAGAGAGAGAGAGAGAGAGAGAGAGAGAGAGAGAGAGAGAGAGAGAGAGAGAGTCAGGTGTGTCAATAAACGGAAGGGGAATAAGATGAGACACTGTAAGAGAAACACAACACCATCTATTGCTTGAATGAGGAACTAAAAAAATAAGTTTACCGCCTTCCTTCCTTCCTTCCTTCCTTCACTCCCAGGTGTGTGTGTGTGTGTGTGTGTGTGTGTGTGAGAGAGAGAGAGAGAGAGAGAGAGAGAGAGAGAGAGAGAGAGAGAGAGAGAGAGAGAGAGAGAGAGAGAGAGAGAGAGAGAGAGAGAGAGAGAGAGAGAGGTTGTAAATTTCTCTCTCTCGAATAGAGCGAGCGGTGATTGTCCGAGAGAGAGAGAGAGAGAGAGAGAGAGAGAGAGAGAGAGAGAGAGAGAGAGAGAGAGAGAGAGAGAGAGAGAGAGAGAGAGAGAGAGAGAGAGAGAGAGAGAGAGAGAGAGAGGATAGGTGGATCGATGGACGGGGCTGGAAGAGGAGGAGGAAGAGGAAGAGGAGGGAGAGGTAGAGAAGGAAAAAGAGGATATAGGAGGAGGAGGAGGAGGAGGAGGAGGAGGAGGAGGAGGAGGAGGAGGAGGAGGAGGAGGAGGAGGAGGAGGAGGAGGAGGAGGAGGAGGAGGAGGAGGAGGTGGATGAAAAGTGGATGACGGAGGTGGTTTCAGTAACTACCTAAAAGCGCTTGAGTCCTCCTCCTCCTCCTCCTCCTCCTCCTCCTCCTCCTCCTCCTCCTCCTCCTCCTCCTCCTCCTCCTTCTCCTCCTCCTCTGAAGACATGGCTACAACATTTAATGGACGAATGAAAAGTATTTATGTTCTTTGCCTTCCTTCCTTCCCTCCTTCCTTCCTTCCTTCCTTCCTTACTTCCTTCTTTCCTTGCTTCTTTCCTCTAATTTCCTTTTTCCCTTTTCCTCCCTTTCCTTCCACATTTTCTCTTAATTTACTCCTTCCTTGGTTCCTCTAATTTTCTTTTTCTCCTTCTTTTCCTCCCTTCCCTTCTATGTTTCCTCTTCGTTTCCTCCTTCCCTCTTCCATTTCCTTATTATTTCCTCTTACTTCTTTTATTTTATCTCCTTCATCTCCTCTCCTCCTCCTCCTCCTCCTCCTTCTCTTTTAATTCCACTTCCCCTTGCACTTTTCAATTCTTCTACATTCCTTCCTCTTCATCTCCCTCTCTCTCTCTCCCTCTCTTCCCTCTTTCTCTTACCTCCTCTTCTTTCCCCTCTGTTCATTATTTCCCCCTCCTTTTCCCCTCATCTACATTACCCTTTCAACGCTTTTCAAATTTCCTGTAAACTACACTTGTTAATTTCATTGCATTTCTACCTTCTTATTCCACTTTTCCCCTCACCTCCTATTTTTTTCCCTCATATTTCCCCTCAGGTATATTTTCTTATATTCTTTTAACATTCTTGCCACCTTGAATTCTGTCTTAACCCTTTTACTTATTCATGTTTTGCCCTCACTCCTCATTTTCCCTTCAGTTTCCCCTCACTCTCTACCTGTCCAGTTCCCCTTAACCCATATTACTCTGTCCACACTGGCTGACACCTTTGCAGTTCCCAATTCTATGACATATCAATTTTCCACTCTCTCTCTCTCTCTCTCTCTCTCTCTCTCTCTCTCTCTCTCTCTCTCTCTCTCTTCACCTTTCCCCTCATATGCGTGTCTGTTTCCCCTAAAATCATATTATCCTTGTCCACATTCCAAATACATACACTTCGTCTAAGTAACCCCTCAATCCTCACCTCTTGTTTCCCCTCAGTTTCCCCTCACTTACCTGCCCCTTTCCCCTCATATCACCTTTTCTTCATTGGTAGCACTTATAACTAAGTTCTACAGTTTAATGGCTTATTATTTCTTATTCCCCTCATTTTTTCCCTGTTTCCCCTCACCCACCTGTGTATTTCCCCTCAAACTCTATTACCCTTTCCATATTTCAGCCATATACACTTCTCAAATCTACGTTTTTTAATAGCACTCACTTTTCCCCTCACTTTTCTGACATTTCCCCTCATTTTTTTCCCTCACACTCCGAGCCATTTCCCCTCGTATTACCCTTTTTCAAGACTGCTAAGGTAGGCACTCCCCCATTTCAATAACCCCTCACTCCTCTCACGTTTCCCCTCACTTTGCTGTCACTTATCTGTCTGTTTCCCCTCACCTGCCTGCCTGCCTGCCTTCCTGCCCATTTCCCCTCAGCCATGTTACTCTTTCCTACACATCTAACACTCCTCAAGTCTACATTTCAAAAAGCCCCTCAGTCCTCTCGCCTTTCCCTTGCTTTCCCCTCACTTTCTACCTGAGCCTTTCCCCTCCGGCACATCTCTGTCTTGGATATTTCAAACAACTACACTCACTCAATTCTGCATTTCAAAACCCCTCACCTCTCCTCCTCACTTTTCCCTCACCATTTTCCCCTCACTCCTTGCTTTCTAATTCCCCTCACACCATTATGCCTTCTAACCATTTAACTGCTAAATATCGTAGTTCAATATCCCCTTAACCTTCACCCCTCACCTCCCATCTCACCCCCCTCCCTCCCTTTCCCCTCAGATCGACCACCAACGAGGAGAGACAGCTGCCCGCCTCCTTGTGTCCGGCGTGGCAGCAAAGGACTCCGGCATGTACTCCTGTGTCCCTGCAGGATCCCACCCCGCGTCTGTGAGGGTGCATGTCCATCAGGGTGAGTGTGTGTGTGTGTGTGTGTGTGTGTGTGTGTGTGTGTGTGTGTGTGTGTGTGTGTGTGTGTGTGTGTGTGTGTGTGTGTGTGTGTGTGTGTACAGTCTTAATTAATCCCTTGACCATCACAATTTGTCATTTTGGTGTCCTTTCGTTTTTCATTAAGAGTTTCAATTACGTCATTTTTAGAGAGAGAGAGAGAGAGAGAGAGAGAGAGAGAGAGAGAGAGAGAGAGAGAGAGAGAGAGAGAGAGAGAGAGAGAGAGAGAGAGAGAGAGAGTACCTGTGCTTTTGTCCTTGTTGTTGTTGTTGTTGCTGTTGTTGTTGTTGCTGTGACTTCTGTGTTCCTTTATAGACAGACAGATAAACAGACAGACGGAGAGCTAGATTGATATATAAGTAAACAGATAGAAATAAAGGATTAATATGCAGACACACAGATAGACAGACATATGGACAGACAGATAAACAGACACACAGATAGACAGACAGACACACAGATAAACAGTGACATACATACATACATACATACATAAATGGATATAAACATACAGATAGAGACAGAAGTAGACTGATAGACAGAGAGGCAGACAGGTAGAGAGACAGACAAACGAACAGAAAATATACAGACAGAGACGAACAGGCGGAAAGGCAAATAAACAGACATATAAACAGACAGACAGACAGACAGACAGACAGAGAGACAGGCAACCAGGCAGAAAAACAGACATACTCGTACAATGAAAGAAAAGACAGATTTTTTTTTTTAAGTTGTCATCAATAAATATAATCTCTCTTTACACCCACACCTCGACACACACACACACACACACACACACACACACACACACACACACACACACACGGACACAATTCCACCCTTTATCGAATTTCTTCACCTGAATCTAATTAATTATCTTCTCCATCCAATTCTCACATTTATCTAATCGTTACCTTAACCTGATTATTCTTCCAACTTAACACTTTTAACTACCTGAACTACTCGACGGGGATGACTGGACGCTTGTTACTTCACTCACTAGACAAAATAGACTTTTAAACGAGAATGAAACTGGTGTAGGAAGTAAAAAGATTAATTTGATCTACTACTACTACTACTATTACTACTACTACTGCTACTACTACTACTACTACTACTACTACTACTACTACTACTACTACTTTATTTGGCGAGAAGGGAATTCTAGTTTAAGGAGTAAAATATTAATCTGAACTATTGAATGATTTTTAAGTTTATTTATTCCTATATATATTTGTTTATTTATTTATTTATTTATTTTTTGCTGTCAGTTGTGGCTTTCAAAATCATATTATTAATTTAAACGGAGAGAAAACAACGAGCAAATACATGTTTTGTTTTTTTTTTGTCTTCCTATCTTTTTCTTTTTTTTCATCTTTTTTTCACATTTTCCCCAGATTTCAGAAAACGTACCAGTGAAAGGGTTAAACGAATTCTGGAATCTAATAATTTTAACATCATTGACATTTCCGCGTCTCGTCTTATCTTGGCAACTTTTAACAAACTTTATTGCAGGTTGTTGATGGTTTTAAGGGTGATTTTACGACTTTCTGCAATAATCTAATAATCTTTAGTGGAACGTACGTGTTGGGGTTTTCAAAAGTGTTTAAATGATTCCCGTGATCGTTTAACAGTCTGCAGTGGAAGTAGTTGAGGTTCTAAAGGGCATTTTTGTCTAATTCTTGTGATATTTAAGCAGTTGTGAAAGTTATTAAGGTTTTCAGAGGTGCTTTCATGATTGTGATAGTTTAACAGTCAGTAGAGGAAGCAATTAAAGTTCTGAAGAGCGTTTTTGTCTAATTATTGTGATATTTAAGCAGTTGTGAAAGTTATTAATGTTTTCAGAGGTGTTTTCATGATTGTGATAGTTTAACAGTCAGTAGTGGAATTTATAGAGGTTTCCAAGGACATCTTCATGATTTTTGTAATACTTAAACACTTGTGAATGCTATTAAGGCTTTCAAAGGTGCTTCCACAATTCACGCGATAGTTTAACAATCTCCAGGGAAACGAACTCATTAACGTATCTAATTATTTTTTTTTAAAGTTTGTGAAGGTTTGACAAAAGACACTACACCTTCAACATTTTCTAGTGGAAAGTATTGCTGGCCTTTCGAAGAGTGTTTCCATGATTAAGAGACAGTTTAACAGATCCCGCACCACTAATGGGATGAAAACACCCAACCAATCATCACCGGGTCCTTTGAACAACACCCCTGATGAGAGAACAAAAGCTTTTCAACATACTTGCCTTACAAACGTATTCAGAAACGCTTCGCTCTCACCATGATTCTTTCCAAAGGCCACAAAGAAGATCAGCCGGGTTCTCAAGAGTGTTTCTCAGGTTAATAATGTGAGAATCTTGTTAACCTGTCACTAGAATGTAAAAAAAGAGAGAAAAAAAAAGAAATAATTAAAATCCTCTGTAATTTCACCACGAGCATTTTCAAAGGCCACAGAGAAGATCAGCCAGGTTCTCAAGTGTGTTTCTTCTGTTAATAACGTAAAAATCTTGTTAATCTGTCACTAGAACGTAAAAAAAAAAATAAAATAAAATAAAAAAACCCTTGTAATTTTACCACGACTTTTCCAAGGCCGCAGAGAAAACTAGCCGGGTTCTCAAGAGTGCTACTTTTGTTAATAACGTAGAAACCTTGTTAATCTGTCATAAAAAATATCTTTAAAAACCCTTTTGAAAGTAATGGAAGCACGGCAAAGAAGTATTTCAAAACATGCCACTTTGATATCCTGAAACACATCTGGCCACACGTCCACTACATTCAAAACCCTTTTAGTTGAAGTTACACAGATTTTTAAGGATACTTTTGCGGCTCTAATGAAATACTAACAAGACTTCTACATGATTAACAGGCGAAACACTCTTGAGAACCTAGCTAATAATTTCTGTGGCCTTTGAAAACAGTCTTGGTGGGAGAGAGAGAGAGAGAGAGACGTAGACAGCAAAGCGTTTCTGAATACAGCCTTTAGCGTTATCATACCCACTCTCACTTCTTCCCTCTCCCACAGGCAAGCAGGAGGCAGCCATTCAACAGAGCGGTCTAAACATCACCAGCTCCAGCCCCTGCCTCACCCCTGCCCCCCTGCCGCCCTGCCTCGCCATCTACTTCCTCCTCGGTGCTTCCCTCCCTCATATCCTTCCCCTCCCCGCTTCCTCCTCCTTGGGATTAGCAGGAGTGACCGCAGCGACTTTACTTCTTCTTCCTTACTCCTTTCTCCTTCTCCTCCTCCTCCTTTCCTTTCTCTCCGTAGTGATTAAGTCTATTAGTGTGTTCTTCCTCTCTTCTTCCTACTCTCTTCTTGATCTCTGGCCATGGAGGGAAAGAGGAGGAGCAGGAGGAGGAGGAGGAAGAGGAGGAGGTGAGGATTGCTTTCCTTTCTCTCCTCCTTTTATTTTTTCCTCCTTTCTCTCTCTCTGTAATTATGGGAGGAAGTTTCTTTGTTTTGCCTTCTTCCTTTATTCTCCCCTCCCCTCCTCCTCCTCCTCCTCTTCCTACTCCTCCTCTTCCTCCTTCTCCTCTTCCTTCCTCCTCTTCCAGTACTTAAAGCAGTGTTTTTGTCGTGATTTTATCTCATTTATCCCTCCTCCTCCTCCTCCTCCTCCTCCTTCTTCTTCTTCTCCTCCTCCTCCTCCTCCCGCACTTCTTTTTCTCTTCTTGCTCCTCTCTTTATTTCTCTCTTCGTATCTTGTGCTCAACGTCACAGCTTAATTCAATTACGTAGAGCTATCTTTCTTTCTCTAACGTAGCACGACGCCCTTCTTACCACCGGTGTGTGAATTAGAGAGAGAGAGAGAGAGAGAGAGAGAGAGAGAGAGAGAGAGAGAGAGAGAGAGAGAGAGAGAGAGAGAGAGAGAGAGAGAGAGAGAGAATCTGCCCTACATTGCTGCTCCTGCCAACGCCACTATCTTCTCTTTGAACACACACACATACACACACACACGTACATGAAACCAACTTCAATACGCACACACACACACACACACACACACACACACACACACACACACACACACACACACACACACACACACACACACACACACACACACACACACAGGCTTTCTGAGACGCGTTCTGTGTGCCTATCAAGAGAGAGAGAGAGAGAGAGAGAGAGAGAGAGAGAGAGAGAGAGAGAGAGAGAGAGAGAGAGAGAGAGAGAGAGAGAGAGAGAGAGAGAGAGAGAGAGAGAGAGAGAGAGAGATGTCAGTGTTAATCTGTATATTTTTGTTCTGAGTATTATAATAAATGTATCCTAATGCTCTCTTTTGTTTTATCTACCACGAAGAGGAGGAGGAGGAGGAGGAGGAGGAGGAGGAGGAGGAGGAGGAGGAGGAGGAGGAGAAGACACAGTAGCATTCAAATGAGACACGCGTCCAAATATTTTAGCATCGAAATCTTGCTAGTCTTGCTAATCTTCCTTCTCCTCCTCCTCTTCCTCCTCCTCCTCCTCCTCCTCTCTGTCTCGGTTCTGTGACTCTAAAGTGAGTGAGGAAACTTTGCGTGGAAACTCTCTCAAGTGTAGTGACGGTTATGGTTGTTGTTGTTGTTGTTGTTGTTGTTGTTGTTGATGTTGTTGTTAGTAGTACTGGTGGTGGTGGTAGTAGTAGTAGTGGTGATGGTGGTGGTGAGTTGCAGTAGTTGTTGTAGTAGTAGTAGTAGTAGTAGTAGTAGTAGTAGTAGTAGTAGTAGTAGTAGTAGTAGTAGTAGTAGTAAGTAGTAGTAGCAGTAGTAATGTTCGTGGTTGTTGTTGTTGTTGTTGTTGTTGTATCATGTGGGAGCTGGAAGAGGAGGAGGAGGAGGAGGAGGAGGAGGAGGAGGAGGAGGAGGAGGAGGAGGAGGAGGAGGAGGAGGGAGAAAACAGAAATAGCAATAATTGGAGGAAGAGCGAGATAAGTAAGAGGAGGAGAAGGAGGAGGAGGAGAAATTGGAGAAGGAAGACGAGAAATAAGAGAAGG
>NC_087175.1:2865000-2867500 GCF_035594125.1 Scylla paramamosain | reverse complement strand
TTGTAGTAGTGGTGGTGGTGGTGGTGGTGGTGGTGGTGGTAATAGTAGTTTGCGTATGTAATGTATGATGCTGTGTCCTACTACTACTACTACTACTACTACTACTACTACTACTACTACTACTACTACTACTACTACTACTACTACTACCACCACCACCAGCAAACCAATCATCTCACCAACAACATTAAACAGGATAGCAGAAATAATACCACTAATAACAATAACAATAGTATTAGCACTCACCACCCCACCAACACACACACACACACACACACACACACACACAAAGATAAAAAAAACCCAGAACACATAAAGCAGATAAACGGACAGCCGGACTAATACAAACACACACACACACACACACACAGTAGAGCACGTCGGCACAGGAAGACAAAAAAAAAGCCAGTGTTGTGTGCGGCATTTTCTTTAAGCCGACCTCAGCGCCGTGTCCTATATCTCATGTCAGAGTTATCCCTTGAAATACGCGGAGCACAAGAGCCTCGATACCGGGGAAATGGAAGGCGGACCGTCGCAAGCTAAAGGGACCGCCGACACACTGCCAACACTGCCAGCCGCGGCCAAACATTGCAATTAAACTACGATAGCTTTGGAGGTTCTATTACTACTGCTCCGGCTACTGCTACTGCTGGTGGAACTGATGGTATTGTATATATGTTGTCCCTGTATATATGGTAAGTGGATCTCGCTCACTCTGGTCTCTTAAACTCGGTGGAATCAGGGGTATTTCGTTCCATCAATTCCTCTCTTCTCTAACTGACTGACTTCAGCCTCTCTCTCATCGCCGAAATGTTGTATCTCTTGTTATCTCCTATTGTGGCTTCCACGCAAACTGCTCCTCTGATCTTGTTAACTGCTTTCCTCCCCTATTCCAAAGCTTCGATGCACAAGGCTTTCTGCTGTCTCTTATTCCTATTCTGTCCACCCCCCAGTTGCAAGAGTTAACAAGTATTCTCGAGTTTTCATTTATTTTATCAGCAAACTCTTGAATTCCCTATGTTTCTGTGTTTCGTTCTGCCTATGACTTAAACTTTTTCACGGGGAAGGTTTCAAAGCAATTCTCGATGTAGCTTTGGACTCGCTGCCGTATTCACTTCAGAATAAAATATCACTGTGCTGAGGTATTGGTGGTTTCCGAACACAGGATACAAGCAGCAGCCGTGGTTATTCCCAGGTGTCATTTAAAATTTCCATGCAATTTCTTCACACTGCCCGGTGCTTCCTTTTTTGGTGCTTCTTATATTTTGGTGCTTCCCGTTTTGCTAATCCAGGTGGAGGGAGCAGTAGGTGGGGAGGAGCCTTCACCTTTATCCTTTCCTCTCACTGTCTATTGTATCGTCTAATCCTTACTCCCTACAAACAGCTGCCATTTTTTTTCTAAGCATTCCGTTGTGCTCCCCCTCTTCCTTCTTCTCGTCTTTCTCCGCCTTCTACTACAACTACTACTACATACTGCTACTACTTCTGCTACCACCACGCTTAGCCACATGCTGTAGGCCCAAAGAGGAAAGTTAAGATTAGAGGAAGGAAAAAATAACATGAAAAATGGGAGTGAAGTTTATAAAAAGAAAGCGGTAACGAGAGAGAGAGAGAGAGAGAGAGAGAGAGAGAGAGAGAGAGAGAGAGAGAGAGAGAGAGAGAGAGAGAGAGAGAGAGAGAGAGAGAGAGAGAGAGATTACATTCGTGTTTCATAGAGGCAATATCATGGACAGCCAAACACAGCTTGATCTAATTCCTCCGCGTGGTTTGTTCTCTCACTCGCAGGTGAACTAAACCCGAGACAGGAGATGATGACTGCTGTGCCTCCCTCCCAGCGTGACTCAGCGTGCGTGAGGGAAGGGAGGGCGAGGCACGAGTTTGTCCGTATTAGTGAAGCTTTTGCACAGGAGGAGGAGGAGGAGGAGGAGGAGGAGGAGGAGGAGGAGGAGGAGAATAAAAATAAAAGTGAAGGAAAAAGAAAAAAGAACAAAATGAAAGAAGAAAAACAACACCTACTACTACAAGAAGAACACGAACACGAACAAGAACAAGAACAGGAGAAAAACGAGAAGACATTACTGAAAAAAATACTGATTTAAAAACCAAAAATCAAGGAGGGCATATCTCCTTGCTTGTGTGCAGCGCAGGTGCAGCTGTGACGAGAGGCGCCGCGCACTGCACGCCGCAGGGGAAGAGAACACTTGGCGCTTCTCGTGGTGCGGAGTGCAACACACAGGACAGTCTTCCATGAATGGCTTATAACTAAGTCGTATTGAAAAGAAACTGAGGTGTCATAAAACGTAAGGGATTTAAAAACCTTTTAGAGAATTGCACAAGGATATTACTTAAGGTCACGATGTCTCAGTAAGGCCCTGTTTATACGAGGCGTTTCCAACGCGCGTTAGCAAACGCGGCGTTAGCAAAGTCAATGGTAGTCTATAGGAACCGGTCACACGTGACGCGGCGTTTTGCCTGACGCCGCGTTAACGTCTGGGTCCCT
>NC_087175.1:2852500-2860000 GCF_035594125.1 Scylla paramamosain | reverse complement strand
GAAAAAAAATGTATAAAAAGAAAACGGCAACAATAACAGAAAACCTACCACTGCCTCTCTTTAGGGGGAAACATTTTTAAGAGGAATTTAATCTCCAGCCAAGCAAATAGAAACAAACAAATAAACTTTCCGGAACACCTTGCTGTACACCTGCTTCATAATTCACACCTGGCGAAAATTTGTGACTCTCTCTCTCTCTCTCTCTCTCTCTCTCTCTCTCTCTCTCTCTCTCTCTCTCTCTCTCTCTCTCTCACACACAAGCTCTGGTCACGACACCTGCCAATTTAAGCTGTAAACAGTCTCTCTCTCTCTCTCTCTCTCTCTCTCTCTCTCTCTCTCTCTCTCTCTCTCTCTCTCTCTCTCTCTCTCCCTTTTCTTTTCCTTCCATTTTCTCTCCTATCTTTATCTTTCTTTGTATGGCTTCTATTGTTATTTCTTTCTTGATTGCCCTCGTTGACTCTCTCTCTCTCTCTCTCTCTCTCTCTCTCTCTCTCTCTCTCTCTGCTATTAAGTCCATCACCACCATCGACATTACCACCACCGCCACCACCACTACCACCACCACCACCAACACCACCACCACAACAACAGCATTTGCATACACCAAAGACAAGCCAGAGAGAGAGAGAGAGAGAGAGAGAGAGAGAGAGAGAGAGAGAGAGAGAGAGAGAGAGAGAGAGAGAGAGAGAGAGAGAGAGAGAGAGAGAGAGAGAGAGAGAGAGACCTAGTTTTCCCTCTCCTCTTCTTTTCCGCTTTTCAAACATATTACTCTCTCTCTCTCTCTCTCTCTCTCTCTCTCTCTCTCTCTCTCTCTCTCTCTCTCTCTCCTCCAAGTTGACCTTAAAGAGAAAAAAAAAGGAAAAACAAGGCTAGGAGAACAAGACCGCTGCTGTTAACGACCACACACACACACACACACACACACACACACACACACACACACACACACACACACACACACACACACACACACACACACACACATCTTGGCTAAAATCTACAACAAACTATCTAAAAATTTCCCTTGAGATTCTTGTCCTCCTCCTCCTCCTCCTCCTCCTCTTTCTCCTCCTCGTCTTCCTTCTTCTCCTCCTTCTTCTCTTCCATCTGCTTCTCTTCTTGTCATGTTCGTTCAATATGGAAGAAAGGGTTAAGAGGAGGAGGAGGAGGAGGAGGAGGAGGAGGAGGAGGAGGAGGAGGAGGAGGAGGAGGAGGAGGACATAGCTAGATTTTAGAGAGAGATAAGGGAGATGAGAATGGAAAGAGAAACAAAAGGAGGACAGGGAAGAGAGAGAGAGAGAGAGAGAGAGAGAGAGAGAGAGAGAGAGAGAGAGAGAGAGAGAGAGAGAGAGAGAGAGAGAGAGAGAGAGAGAGAGAGAGAGAGAGAGAGTTTGGAGGGGTACACTTAAATTCCTCTCTCTATTTTCCCTCCTACATTTATTTCAGAAACACATCCAAGTTACTCCTGTTTCTTAAAATCCAAAGTGATCTTCCTCCTCCTCCTCCTCCTCCTCCTCCTCCTCCTCCTCCTCCTCCCCCTCCTCCTTCTCCTGTTCTCTCTCTTGTTTACTGCGCCAAAGATTTTCATGGACAAAAGAAAAAGATCATTCGGATTCCAAGAAGTTTCTCTTTTTCCCACTTGTCCTGAGAGAGAGAGAGAGAGAGAGAGAGAGAGAGAGAGAGAGAGAGAGAGAGAGAGAGAGAGAGAGAGAGAGAGAGAGAGAGAGAGAGAGAGAGAGTAAAGAAGTCAGTAGTTTCCTAATGTTATGTCCGTTTATTGCATCGTAAGGGACACACACACACACACACACACACACACACACACACACACACACACACACACACACACACACACACACACACACACACACACACACACACACACACACACACACACACACAGCACAGATCCAGAGCAAGAGAGAGAGAGAGAGAGAGAGAGAGAGAGAGAGAGAGAGAGAGAGAGAGAGAGAGAGAGAGAGAGAGAGAGAGAGAGAGAGAGAGAGAGAGAGAGGCCTGTATTCTGTAACTGTATTTTCCAAGGCCACAGAGACGATCATCCTAGTTCCCAATAGTGTTTCTCTTATCAGTAACGAAGAAATCTTGTTATTCTGTCTTGAAAACCATAAAAGCGCCTTTAAAAACCCGTGTCACTTTAACTAGAGCCTTTTGAATGTAGTGCAAGTTGCGGCGCAGTAGTAATTCAGAATACGGTCAAGAGAGAGAGAGAGAGAGAGAGAGAGAGAGAGAGAGAGAGAGAGAGAGTAATCATGTCTTAAAGCTATACAAACGTACCTCTTCTTGCGCAGTTTGGTGACGGAGGTAAAAATGCGCGGCGCCATTTCGGAACGTGTCACACCTGTAAGAATGAATGCGTTAATGAGGTGAATTAATTAAGCCAGGTGACAAACACACATACACATACACACACACACACGTACACACAAAGGAATCTAATATAATAAGTGTTAATTTGATTCCCTTTTTGCTTTCCCCTTCTCTCTGTCTTTCTCAGGTAAATGTCCAGTAGAAATACAGACAGGTAAATGTGTAAAGGGTTAGATATATAGATGCATATATGGATGAATGAATAGGTAAATAGGGAGAGGTTTACATGTTCTATACCCCTCCCCTATACAGTCTCCCTCCCTCAGTTCATGTAGCAGTTGACGGGAGGGCATAACAGGACTGTACATGCAAGCACCTGTCTGCGTATATGCATGAGAAAATAGTTAAATGTTTTGATACATAAAAGCACTAATGTTTTAAATAACTGTGTTCTTACTTCCTCTCTCATACAACAACTGCCAGGAAGGGGAGCCAAGAGGGGAGCTAACTAACACTTGCGTCTCTGCGGTACATTGTCTTCACCATCTACTCGTACATTCAACATGGAACACAGAAGATGGGGCAAGTACTGTTCCTTCCTTGACCGTGACGAATATTGCATTAGAATGAGGTTTTAACTATTAATGGGGGAAAAAAAGAAAAAAAGTGAATAAAATAAAATTAACCAAACAAAAATAAATACATAAAATAATAACGAAAACTAGCAGATAACAAAATCCAAGAAAACAGGCAAGTAGAAGATGAAAGACCTAAAAATTAACAAAATAAATAAATAAAATGAAACGCAATAAAATGAAACAAAACAACGATAAACAAATCAAACAATAAATCAATGAAATAAACAAGGCTCACTCATATAGCTATTCCCATGAAAAGAGACAAGAAACAGATGCGAGGAAGCGAGACAATGAGACAAAGATGTAGGAAAATATTTGTATAGCAGTGAAAGATTAAAGGAAGGAAAACAAACATAGGAGAATATTTGGCTTAATAAACTGAAAAGAAAAAAGTTAGATAAAAAAAACAAATAAACAAAACAAATCAACAATAAATTAAAGAAAACAAAATACCAGACTAGAGGAACACCAGAACATTTCCCCCGGCGCCCTGCCACGCCTGACCTCGGTTGATCAACATTGCAGAACGTGCAAGAAACACAATTCCCAAGAGAGCTTGTGAACACATACTGGAATCACGTTTGTCAGAAATGGTCGCTGGAATCACACTTAGAACATTCCGCCAACTGCACGTTTGTCTGTGTGTCTGTTTTACGTAAGCTAGGGAATTGCAATAGCTGGAAATCGTAATACTGGGGTCATAAAAAAAAGATACAATACAAAATAAAAATAGTGTGTAGAAGTGTAGCATGATGTAAGACTGAATAATCTCTCTCTCTCTCTCTCTCTCTCTCTCTCTCTCTCTCTCTCTCTCTCTCTCTCTCTCTCTCTCTCTCTCTCTCTCTCTACGTTCACGTAAGCAGGGAAATACAACAGTTGTGAATCCTCATACAGAAATCGTATTAAAGATATAAATAAGAAAATAGAGCGTAAAGAAATGAAATAATGTAAGATTCTCAACATTAACCGTTTCACTGGCACGATTTTCCTTTGTTAACACTGAGACCACTGTGAGAAAATGTTACAAGAAACAAAACAAGAGAGAAAGGAAAGGAAGGGGGTGTAGAAGGTTAATCTGATCTATTCTTGTCTACATAACTATTTAAGAAGCTGTGGTAGATAAGTGATTTTCTTTTATTTATATAAGAGGGACACAGGCCAAGGGCAACAAAAATAAATAAAAAAGGCCACTGATGAAAAAAGCCCAATAAAAAAAACATAAAAAAAAAAGGCTCACTGTATAAGAGTATAAGCTGTGGACCGGTGTAGGAAAATATTGGTTTGGCAGTGAAAAAAAAAACTATAGGAAGGAAGCCAAAGATAGGAAAATATTTGTCAGGAAGTGAAATAATGAAAGGAAGCAAGACATAGATAAAAGGCAAATATTTATCTAGTAATGAAAAAGTTAAAGGATGCAAGACAAAGAGACAATGATGTAGGAAAATATTGATATGGCAGTGAAATATTAGAGGAAGTAAGACAAAGATAGAAAAATATTTATCTGGAAGTGATAGATGAAAGGAAGGAAGAAAAGATAGGAAGACATTTGTGTTATACATATTTAAAATACTCGTTTGAGTTCTTTGGAGTACGGTACAAATAAAAATAATTTTTCACTTTCCGAAAAAAAAATAAAACACGTAGAAGACACACTTTTCGATGGATATATATATTTTATATGAATATTATTTTTCTGCATTTCATAATGTAATCATGTAAAACCTTAGATTGAAATTTTTTATCGGAACATTCTTTACATTTTTTTTTACAGGTCCGGAGCTGCGTGAAAAAAAATTTGAAAAAAAAAATTAAAGAATCTTTACATAAGAATTGTGATATGTTATTTACTTAAAAAGAACCGTTATACATATGTAAAATAGTCGTTTGAGTTGTTTGGAGTATGGTAAAAATAAAAAAAATTTTTCACTTTCCGAAAAAAATGAACACACAGAAATCACACTTTTTCGATGGATATATAGATTTTATATAAATATTCTTTATCTGCGTTTCATAATGTAATCATGTAAAACCTTAGATAAAATTTTTTTATCGGAAAATTTTTTATATTTTTTTTACAGGTCCGGACCTGCGTGAAAATTTTGAAAAAAAATAAAATTTAAAGAATCTTCATATAATAATTATGATGTGTTGTTTAGTTTAAAAAGAACTGGTATACATATGCAAAATAGTCGTTTGAGGTCTTTGGAGTACGGTACAAATAAAAATAATTTTTCACTTTCCGAAAAAAAAAAAATGAAGACACGTAGAAAACACAGTTTCTTCAGTTGATATATATATTTTATATGAATATTCTTCTCCTGCATTTCATAATGTAATCATCTGTAATGTTAGATGAAAAATTTTTATCAGAATTTTTTTTGCAAATTCTTTACGGGTCCGGACCTGCGTTGAAAATTTTGAAAAAAATTTGAATTTCAAGAATTTTTACATAACAATTCTGAGATGTTGATTACTTAAAAAAGAACCATTATACATGTATAAAATACTCGTTTGAGTTCTTTGGAGTACGGTAAAAATAAAAATAATTTTTCATTTTCCGAAAAAAATGAACACATACAAAACACAGTTTTAAGATTGATATATAGATTTTATATGAATGTACTTTTACTGCATTTCATAATGTAATCATGTAAAACCTTACATAAAAATTTTTTATTGGAAAATATTTTGCAATTTTTTTTTAAACAGTTAAATTTTAAGAATCTTTATATAACAATTGTGATATGTTATTTACTTAAAAAAGAGCCGTTATCCATTTGTAAAATACTCGTTTGAGTTCTTTGGAGTACGGTACAAATAAAAAGAACTTTTCACTTTCCGAAAAAAAATGAAGACATGTAGAAAACAGACTTTTTCGATTTATATATACATTTTCTAAAGAAATTCTTGTTCTGCATTTGATAATTCAATCATCTGTAACCTTAGTTGAAAAATTTTTATCGGAATTTTTTTTGCATTTTTTTTACAGGACCTGTTTTAAAAATTTTGAAAAAAATAGAAAAAGAAAATTAATAAGTGTACACGGGTATATATTGTAAAACGTTTCTTATTGTTTTGCGCGTCAGAAGAACATTTTAAATAGGGAGTAGAGGAAAATATTTAGATGCAGTAATTATTAACTCCAATACAAAACTATATTAAAATAAATCATAAAAGAAGCAGAGAGAGAGAGAGAGAGAGAGAGAGAGAGAGAGAGAGAGAGAGAGAGAGAGAGAGAGAGAGAGAGAGAGAGGGGAGTTTAGTTTAAATTCTTTTATCTAACTTTTCTCTTCCTTGTCCTCTCCCTACTCTTCCTCTTCCTCCTCCTCCTCATCCGCCTTTTCCTTCTCCTCCTCTTCCTCCTCCTCCTCCTTTCTTTCTTTCTTTCTTCCTTCTTTTCCCTGGCATTGGATTATTTTGCCTTCAGCGCATCCATCTTTTTATCCTCTCTTCCTTGTCCTCTTGTTTTTTTTTTCTTTATTCTTTTATTCCGTCTATCTTCTTTTATCTTTGAATGCATCTCCTTGTTTTCTTCCTCCCCGTGTATATATTTGATTTTTTTTTTAAGTATCTTTTCTCTTTATACTTTCTTTATCGTGTATGTTTTATATGTTTATTTTTGTGTTTTCTTGTTTATTTATGTTTTTTTCTTTTTGTCTCTTTTTTTCTTTTCATTGCTTAGTTCTTGTTTATTATCCTTTCTCTTTTGACTTTTTTTTGATCGTGTGTATTTATCTAATCATTCGTATTTTTTGTTTTTTTTTGTTTCCTTTTTCTTTGATCATGTTTTCTGTTTTATCTACTGTTTTTTTTATTTATTGTCTAATTATAGTTCTTTATTGTCGCTTCCCTTTTGATCCCCACCCTTTTTTTATTTATCGTGTGTATTTATCAGATTATTATTATTTTTATTACTTTTATATTACTTTTTTCCCCTTCCTCCTCCCTTCCTGTTTTCTTTTTATTAGTTTTCTTTTTGGATTGTCTAATTATTCTCCTTTACTATCGTTTCCCTTTTGACCTTTTTTTCTTTTAATGTCGTGTGTATTTGTCAGATTCTCTCTCTCTCTCTCTCTCTCTCTCTCTCTCTCTCTCTCTCTCTCTCTCTCTCTCTCTCTCTCTCTCTCTCTCCTTAACATTCTGCGTGGCTATGCATAAGGAACAGAACCTAACGTCACTCCTCCAAGCCAACAATATATGAACAGGATTCAACACCACATTAAGAGGATCTAAAACTATTAAAAGGAATCCAAACTCACTCAGATTCCACATAAAGAATTAAAGGAAAGATCACTTGGAGGAACTTAGAGCAAATAGTGTTTCGATATAAGAAGATCCATGAAAGAGGAAGAGGAAGAGGAAGAGGAGGGGAAAGAGGAATATTAATAGATGTTGTAGGTGGTGGAGGAGGAGGAGGAGGAGGAGGAGGAGGAGGAGGAGGAGGAGGAGGAGGAGAGGAAAAGAAAGGAGTAAGGGGTGTGAGATCTTTAATTCTCTCTCTCTCTCTCTCTCTCTCTCTCTCTCTCTCTCTCTC
>NC_087175.1:2805000-2820000 GCF_035594125.1 Scylla paramamosain | reverse complement strand
GATCCCCTCCTGCCTGCGCCGGTGTACAGTAAACAATAAACAGGAAATGTACTTTACAGAATGCATTAACATCATATCCATACCATTAAACACACACACACACACACACACACACACACTTTCCTCTCCCTCTCCCTCTCCCTCTCACCCCTCCCCCTCTCTCTCTCTCTCTCCCGCTTTGCATTCTTTTTCTTTGGTTGACATTTAGCCATAAAAGCAACCACCGAACCGACCACCACCACCACTACCTTCTCCTGCAGTGAATGTTATATAAGACACTGCCGTTCACTGATGCTCTCACTCCACTCCTCACAAGCATCCAAGGTACGTGTGTGTGTGTGTGTGTGTGTGTGTGCTCGTCCTTCCTGCCATCCATACTTTCTTGTTAACATCACATACCCAGAAAACACACACACACACAAAACTGATCAACTTAACAGAAAAAAAAAAGGAAAGAAGAAAGGAAGAGGCAAAAGAAGAGGAAGAGGCGGAGGAGGAGGAAGAGAAGGAGGAGAAGGAACCTGGAGGCGTTATTAGTTATCACATTATGAACAGGTGTGAGAGAGGAAAGAAAATGACAGATTTAAAAAGACTTCTGATTCCGATATTTCTGCAGGAGGAGGAGGAGGAGGAGGAGGAGGAGGAGGAGGAGGAGGAGGAGGAGGAGGAGGAGGAGGAGGATGAGGAGGAGGAGGAGGAGGAGGAGGAGGAGGAAAAGTGATAAAAGGAAAAGACAAGACACTGAGATGAGTGAGGTAATACGGTCAGAGAGAGAGAGAGAGAGAGAGAGAGAGAGAGAGAGAGAGAGAGAGAGAGAGAGAGAGAGAGAGAGAGAGAGAGCATGGGATGAGATGAAAACACTTTTTTTTCTCTCACTCAAGCTTAAGAAAAAAGAAGAAACTAGTTTACAACAGTTCATATTTAGACCTAATACTTTCTCACTTTCTCTCTCTCTCTCTCTCTCTCTCTCTCTCTCTCTCTCTCTCTCTCTCTCTCTCTCTCTCTCGTCTCTCTCTCTCTCTCTCTCTATCTCTTCCTTCCTCCAGAGAGAGAGAGAGAGAGAGAGAGAGAGAGAGAGAGAGAGAGTTCCCAACAGTGCTATGTGCTTACAAACCCGAAAGAAAACGGGGTGTGTGTGTGTGTGTGTGTGTGTGTATGTGTGCGCCCAGAGAGAAGAAAATTGGCTCATTTTTCTTCAATTTACCCAACCCGAGCCGCTTCGAACCGCCAATTATGAACAACTAAGTGAACCCAAATATGAACCCTACGAACCACACGTGCATTCACCTCAATTGCCACCACCTGGGTTCGAATCCTGGTGAACCGAAGCAACAGAAACAGCTCCATCTACGTAAACAGTTTGCTATAGTGATCATTGCTTCAGTGATTCGATTTTACAGTCCTAAAAACCCAGTGGTGAATGATTGGTTCATGGTTTAGCGGTGGTTTGTTTTGATGTTCATGGATTTACTGACTCGAAACCCGCGGAACCGTGAAGCGTAAATGAAGGATAAAAATCTCATCGTCTCTCTGGTTCAAAGTGAGATATAAACGAAGCATGGAACGAGACAGTTCAACAGCACCCTGAGTCGCCCACGCGTGCAATACCGTGGGAGAGCAAATGGAATGTTTCACGAATCAATTCAAGGCTTCAGTGGTTCGAGTGCTTCGTTTTGAGCAGTTCGGAGCTTCACAAATGGAGCAATACGGCTTCGTTCTCCGGTGAGTCGTTCGCGCGTCGCCTCTGCTCTTTTGGGACGCGGGGCAAGATTGTGCTTCGCGATCCGGCACGACCTGAGAGAGGCAAGAAGTGTTTTACGACCGAATTGAACTCACTGACAGCCTGACCTTTTTTTGCTCCTCCCGTGCTCTTCCTTCTCCTCCTCTTCTCTTCCCTCTGTTCCTCCTTCTCCTCCTCCTCCTTCTTCTTTTCTCGTCTTTTTATTTTCAACTTACGTTTTGATATTATTATTATTGTTTCACCTCGTATTCCTTTTTATTTTCATTCTTTATTTCTTCTGCTTCTCCTCTCTTTTCTTTTTTTTCTTTCTTTGATTGATTCTTTCTTTTTATCTCTCTTCTTTCTTCCTTCATTCATTTATCCATTGATTTATTCTGTCTGTCTGCCTGTCTGTCTTTCTTTCTTTCTTGTTGTTGCTGTTATTTTTTTTCAATTCTACTACTTGTTTTCTTGTTTTCGTCCAATTTCTATCAGCCTTCCATCTTGTTATTCTGATTCTTCCTCCTCCAACAATATTTCTTGTTTTTCTTTCTAGTTTTCTTTAATTATTCGTGATCCTGTTCTTGTTCTTACTTTTCCTACAACCCTTCTTATATTTCTGGTTTTTCTTGCTCTTGTTTTTTTTTCTTGTTATTATTATTCTCCTGTTTCTTTCTTCTCCTCCTTCTCCACTTCTTCATATTATTGTCTTCTTAGTTTTCTTCTAAATATTACCTTTCGTTTTTTATCTTAGTTCTTTTCTTTTTTACGTCTTCTTCAATTTTTCTGCTCCTCCTTCTCCGTCTTCTTTTTTTTCCCCTTCTCCCATTTCTCTTCAACCTCTTCTTTCTCGTCCTTTGGGTTTGTCGGTTCTTCTTTTGGTTCTTGGCGTCCGGTGCCTCTGAGGTCACATGTAATGGGTAAAAACTCATGAATACAGTATCAATCATCTTTATTTGTTGTACCACTCGTAGCAAACTCGTAATTAATCGCAGGAAGTTCACTGTGATCTCATAGTGAAGATTCTTGTGCTATGTCATGATATGCTTATAAAAAAAATAAAAAAAAAACAGTAAACGCAAAAGGAAAATGAAAAAAAAAAAGACCTATTTGTTAAAAGTGTGACTGCAAACATTGAGCACTACACTAACCTTCATTTCGCTATAATGCAAAATTCTGCGAGAGATGGAGCTCTTTTCTATTCAACATTCCGAAGATAATTTAATTCTGCGTCAAATGGCACGTCTCCATTCTCGCCGAGACAAAACGCACTGGATTAAATTCGCAGAAAACTGGTTGTATTTTTTTTTTCAAGGTTTTATCTTCTCGTTTGCCGTGCGCAGGAAGAATCTGAATTTCATACAATCATTCATGCAAGCACTTCTGGCCCATATTTCCAAGTTTCAGCTTCATCTGTGCAATGGTTCATGGATGCTATGAAGCGTTTGCACGTGCGTAACACAGATCCAGATTCAAAAGTCTCAGTTACGTACACCAAAAGATACATGACAGATACTAAGTTTGAAAGGAATCGGCTGAGTAGCTTTTGAGAGACCATAAGTGAGACATCTTCACACTTTTTGGAAGATATTCATCAACTCTACCCACCAGAGGCGACGAAACCTACATCACATAAAACTGAAAGAGTTGTCCTATCAGAGTGTGTGAACATAATTTTGCTCCGGTCGTAATAACACCTGCTGACGCGAAATACTGAGATGCTCCACTAAAACTGATATAACTATAGAATACCTGTGCTTTCATGAAATACTCACCTGAGCTGTTGATTACCACAGAGGTCCTCCAAGACACACCTGCAATGGAAGGAGGGAAGTGTTATGTAATACAGTCACAGATAGAGAACAGCTTGAAGGAAATGGTAAAGGCAGAGTGGTTGTGTTAATTAATGTTTCACCTATGGTGCTCTCTCTTTTCTCATATTATCTCACTCATGCTTTTTCTTTAATTCTTCTTATCCCTTCGATTTTTAATGGTAATATATCACATGGTAATTAATTTGAACAATCTTACATTGTTTCACTGAACAAAACTAAATCACCCACTTTCTAAAACAGCTTAAATATCTCCATCACACCTTTTACTGTCAACGGTGTCTTTTCAATTATAACTAAACTTTCACTGTAGAATTCTATCAAGCTTGAAAAGAGCAGCAATCATTCTATGCTCTAAACTTACATTAGCCCATTTTGTCAAGCTGTGTGATGAACCACAGCACTCAGAAGGTTGCCACTGACACCTCTCCCTTACAGATGCTGGTCAGGGTACTCTTGGGTCTCCTGGCGGTGGCACGTGGAACTCCGTGGGTGAGTTCAGAGCCTTTACTCCCCGTGCCCATACCCATCCCCTTCCAGACACCTTCCTCCAGCGCCTCCAGCAACTATGGGATACCAAGAAGTGACTACACAGCGCTGCAACATGGCATCAGCAGCAGCACGAGTATTGCCAATGACTTCCTATCCTCCATCATACGGTTCGGCCTGAGCATCCACGACGCTGCCCGGGCTACTTTCGGCTATGGTGACAGTACCAGTAGTGGGTATGGGTACGAGGCTCCCAATACTGGTTATGTGCCCCCTGCTAGTGAGTACGGGACCCCTGCCTATGAATACAAACCCCCTGCTAGTGAGTACGGGACCCCTGCCTATGAATACAAACCCCCTGCTGATGAGTACAAGCCCCCTGTTAGTGAGTATGTGACCCCTACTGATGAGTACAAGCCCCCTATTAGTGAGTATGTGACCCCTACTGATGAGTACAAGCCCCCTGTTAGTGAGTATGTGACCCCTACTGATGAGTACAAGCCCCCTGTTAGTGAGTATGTGACCCCTACTGATGAGTACAAGCCCCCTGTTAGTGAGTATGTGACCCCTACTGATGAGTACAAGTCCCCTGTTAGTGAGTATGTGACCCCTACTGATGAGTACAAGCCCCCTGTTAGTGAGTATGTGACCCCTACCGATGAGTACAAGCCCCCTGTTAGTGAGTATGTGACCCCTGCCGATGAGTACAAGCCCCCTGGTAGTGAGTATGTGACCCCTGCCGATGAGTACAAGCCCCCTGGTAGTGAATACGTGACCCCTGCCAATGAATATGAGCCTTCGACATATGATTACAGTCCCCCAGCTGAGAAGTATGGCACCCCTGAGACTGAATATGACCCTCCTAAGAATGAATATGGCACCCCTGAGAATGGATATAAGCCTCCTAAAAGTGAATATGGCCTCCCTTCTAATGGATACCTCCCGCCACCTAATGAGTACAAGCCCCCTGAGGATGAGTATGGCTCCCCTGAAGATGAGTATGTCCCCACTGAAAATTACTATGTCCCTCCTAAAACTCAGTACAGTTCCCCTGATAATGAGCACGGTTCTCCTGTTACGGAATATGGTACCCCCGAAGATGAGCATGGCCCTTCTGGAAATGAATATGTCCCGCCTGAAGATGAGTATGTCCCCCCTAAAACTGAATATGTCACTCCGGAAAATGAGTATGCTGTCCCGGATAATGAGTATGGTGTCCCGGAAAACGAAGAAAAAGACGATTCTGACCATTACATCGCGATCATCACCTACCCGGACACTCCTGCCCCTACATACATTATCCCTGTCGATGATTACAAGGAACCTATCAATGACTACCAGGAACATTCCGAGGGCCCCTCTGTAACCGTCGAAGAGGCACAGCTGATTGGGCAGAGTAAGTTCACGACTGGTCATGTCATTCCTTTGACTAGCCAACAGGTTTATACTGACAGCACCACTCCTTCCAGTGCCTACACGACCCCTGCTACCAATTACTCCCCTGCACTGAAACACGCCACTTCTCCTCCCTCCTACACCACCTCTGCACCAAGCTACACCACCTCTAGGCCAAGCTACACCACCTCTGTCCCAACGTACACAACCAAAGCACCGAGTTACACCTCTACTAACAGCTACACCACCCCAATGCCTAGCTACACCACCAAGTCTCACTACAACTCAGCATTCCCAAAGCGCAACCCGTTCTCCACCAGTCCACACTACGCTAAAGATTCCACATTAACCTCCTCTACACACTTCAGCTTCCCAAACAACAAGGGCCATGGCACACGCCCCACGGGACACAGCAACATCGCCATCATCTTTGGCGAACCCTTACGTGAATTGAGGCCCAATTTCAACAATCTCAAGGTCTCCAGACAGTCACGCTACAGAGGCGACCTCAGAAGTCCTGCCACCAGTCTTTTCTTAAACGTATCCCCACACAGGTCCGGGCTACGGAAACGAAAGACAACTCTGCCTGAACGGCCCAGAGTGGCTGTCTCCCAATCCTCGTCAACTGTTAATGGTTTCAGGCCCATTATCACAACCACTCTACGACCCACGAGTGCTGGCTTTAGGTTGCCCAATGTGAACCATCTCAGACATAGTGGGTCCACTCCTACTCCACCAACCGTGACGTATGGTGAGTTTAAACCAATCATCAGCACGACCCCACGACCCACCGCCGTGACTCACAGACCGCACCACGGAGGAGGCCTCAGACCAGTTATCACGACCACGGGACAACCTAACACTTTCGCACCCTCGAGCACCCTACAGCCCCACAGGACAACTCCGGGAGGGCACAGCTTCACCACGCCCCACAGTCCACTCTTGAGGATAGTCTTGGGTAATCCGCAACTCCATCTACCAAGGGATATCGTTTCAAAAGCACCACCCCACAACCAGAACCGCAATGCTGCCCCAATAAGACCTGGACACGGGATCAACCAACCGACTCACCCAGCTCACGGCGTTCAGGTGTTCCATAAAGGTGTGCCAGATGTGAGGGTCCAAATACCTGCCCATACACCTGTCCACACACCTGTCCACACCATACCTGCCCCTCATTCCGCCCAGGTGAGTAGGGATGTGTCTCGTGTTTCCATATGAGTTGCAGTTATGTATCTATTGCTATTTTTGTTTAAATCTTCTTCAGTCTATGTTGTTTTGGTGTTTTTTTTTTTCCTCCTCTTTTTCCTCTATCATCAAATTGTATCTGTGAAAAAAGATGTGTTGCAATTTCATTTGTTTTCTATACATATATATTTTTTTAGTATTTTTTTTATATATATATTTTCTTTTATCATTTTTTTTTTTTGACCTTCCTACACATTTTTTTTTTACTTTATAACTGTATTCATGTAAGAATTTTTACTATACACATGAAGTTTGTTTTTAAAATCGTCACCATGCATTTTTTACCTTATGCATTTAATTTTACTTTATAACATCATCCCAAAACACAACTCTACATTGTTACATTTTCTTTGCTATAACAACCAGACACTTATTTATTTCCGTACTACAGTCTCTTGCGTAGTGTGTAGTCCCCCTCTCTCCTCTCCCTGATAAAAATAACTCACAATTCCCCTTCCTGTGTATCCAGGCAAGCCAATTTTCACAGTGTTCTGAATGTCAACAAAGGACACTCAGAGCAGTGAAAAGGATCAAACACTGTATCACTGAACACCTGGAACACCTTTACATTAAGCTTTCCTGTGTTTACCAATACTAACACAACATTTAATTTTAATTGTTTCCTTCCTCTGTATTAAAAGCAACCTTCGAAAAGACATTTAATATCTTAAATATCTTTCTGACTCACTATAATGACAACAGCCTTTAACTCCAATCGTTCTCCTCCTCTATATATTTTCTATATAAACCTTCTTAAATTTCCCTATAATTGCCTAAATTGACAGAAAACTTCTCAATTTTAAACATTTCCTTTTTAAATATTGGCAAGCACCTTTTAGAACACCTTTATCTTTTATATGTACTATCAAACCCCAAACATTTCCTTCCTGTACATCAGTAAACACGAAACATTCTCTTTATCTATACAGCAAAACCTAAACGAAATATCCCCTTTATACTGCAAAACTCCGAATATTCTCTTGTTCCGGAACAGAACCTTTTAACACCCATCCCTTCCATAGGTGCACGGGACGTATGGCAAAAGCCAGTATCATTTCTCGTGGAAGGCTCTGCCGGGGCAAGTGTTCACGTGGAGCAAAGGGGACGAGTACTGCACCTCACTGGGCCCGGGCTGGGAGCTGGTGAGCCTCGAGCTGCCCGACGAGAACTTCTACATCAGCCAGGTCGTCGCCAAAGGTTCGTATGACAGAAGTAGGTGTTGGGTAAGGAGTTAGTGAGAGTGAGGATTGACAAAACTGGAATGGGGTTAGTAAGGGTGAGGTGGAGTTGCTGAAAGTAGAGGAAAGTTTGTAGGGTGTAGGGTGCGCTGAGGGTGATGGGAGCTTGTAAGGCGGGATACAGTTTGTGAAAGATGAGGAATGACCAAGAGGTAGGGTAAGGTAGAAGAGCGGTTTATGAGGGTGAAGGGAG
Organism: Scylla paramamosain; assembly: GCF_035594125.1. Lineage (NCBI taxonomy): Eukaryota > Metazoa > Arthropoda > Malacostraca > Decapoda > Portunidae > Scylla > Scylla paramamosain. Next base: position 2,811,885 of record NC_087175.1, on the reverse strand, counting down.
AGTTCCTAAGGTGAAAAGTTATTAACACTAAGATGGAATTTACAGGGTGATGAGTTTGTAGGGTGAGGGAATCACTGAGGATGAGTAAGTGTGAAGGGGGGAGTAAGAGTGAGGAGATAGCACGGTAAGGAACAGTTATTAAGGGTGAATGTTGGTTTTTAGGGTGAGAAATTACTGAGGATAAAGTGAAGGACAGTTAGTGGAGTTACTGAAGGGACTAAGGGTGAGGTGGAAATAGTAAGGGTGAAAGGTGAAAGGTGAAGGGTGGAGGAAGAGAGTTTGTGAGTGTAGTTCGTAACCTTGCCTAACCAAACCAAACAAAATAAGCGAGAAAAACATATCGAAAAATGCATCATCAACTTCCGATTAAGAAAACACGAAGATGAGGAAGAAGAAAACTGATCAATAAAAAAAAAAGGAAAAGTAGAGTAAAAAAAAACATAATTAACTTTTGATTAGGAAAATAAAACAAAAGTTACTTAAAAACTTAACAAAAAGAAAAACCAATACTCAAATTTTGATTGAGAAAAAAGAAAAACTAGTTACCCCTTAAGAAAAAAAAAAAAGCAATTATAGAAAGGCAACGAGAAGACACACATTCACCGTTTTCTTTCCTTCATTAGAATACAAAAGAAAACGGAAAATGAAGTCCCCCAAAATGATAAAAAAAACGGTAGCCAACTTTTGATTAAGAGAGAGAGAGAGAGAGAGAGAGAGAGAGAGAGAGAGAGAGAGAGAGAGAGAGAGAGAGAGAGAGAGAGAGAGAGAGAGAGAGAGAGAGATACTCGTCACATATTCCACATTTTCTTTACTGCATTGAAATAAGAATTGAAATTTAAAGGGGAACAAAGAGAGAGAACAGAAGAAAAAGCACACATACCAAAAAAAAAAAAAAAAACACGAGACACAAAAGAGACAGAGAAAAAAAATAAATAAAACGAAACAAAAAAAAAAAAAAAAGAAGACTATGACCCACAAAACAGAGAAAAAAGAAAAAAACAAACAAACAAACATGAAAAAGACACGAGACAAAACAAAAAGAAAATAGAAAAAAAAACATATATATATATATAAAACAACAAAAAACGGTGACACATTCCACATTTTCTTTTATGCACCAAGATGGAAAAATATGAAATAAAATAACAACCACAACACTACCACCACCACCAACAACAACAACAACAAAAACAACAACAAAAACAACACTACCAACAACAAGGATAGTTCCACAGGTGTTCTCATTCCCTTCCCACAGAAAACGTGAAGTACATCTGGCTGGGAGGCTTTAGAGAACCCGGGTCAAGGTTCTTCGTGTGGCTGTCAGGAGGCGGCTTCAAGGGATACAACTGGAGCTCAACTGGAGGGTGAGAGAGAGAGAGAGAGAGAGAGAGAGAGAGAGAGAGAGAGAGAGAGAGAGAGAGAGAGAGAGAGAGAGAGAGAGAGAGAGAGAGAGAGAGAGAGAGAGAGAGAGAGAACGTGTGAGAGTGAGTGAGTGATAGTTTGATAGTGTGTGTGTGTGTGTGTGTGTGTGTGTGTGTGTGTGTGTGTGTGTGTGTGTGTGTGTGTGTGTGTGTGTGTGTGTGTGTGTGTGTGTGTGTGTGTGTGTGTGTGTGTGTATGAATTAATTTCCATTTTGTCCTTTCTTTTAATTTCCTGTCCTTTTAACATATGTGTCTGATTCCCTCTGTGTCTGTCCGTGTATGTATTTCATTGTCTATCACTCCTTCTGTTTCTCTCTCTATCTCTTGTCTGTATGTTTCTTTGTCTCTCTTTGATTAATTGTTCCTTTGTTTGATTATATGTGACCTTGCTTGTCCCGCTTATTTGTATGTCAGTATGCCTGTTTGTATGTAAATTTGTATGTTTGATCGTGTGTATGTGAATGTGTTTATCTATACACCCAATTACTCATTAACCTTTCCATCCGTTTTGTCAATGCATATATCGACCCGTCTTTTATTTATTTATTTTTTTGTCTGTCTGTCTGTGTGTCTGTCGGTATATCCATCTCTTTCTACCTATCCGTCTATTTATCTGGCGTCTTTCTTTCACTCCCTCCCTCTCTTTACTTTCCCTCTCACTCACACACCCAAAAACGATCTTATCTATATCCAGTCTCACCCACAAATTCAAACCAACACTTACTCACCACATACCAAACTCAGCCAATCTTACTCACACTCACACCCAATCTTCTCTATTTCCCCCATACGTGACTCATCCCTGCCCTCCCGCCCACACAGGAGAGGCGTCCCCCAGCCAGACAACAGGGAGGGCAACGAGTACTATATAGCGCTTCTCAACAACTTCTACAAGGACGGCATTAAGTGGCACGACATTGCCAACTCTCATGAAAAGCCAGTGATTTGTGAGAGGAGGAACCCTGGCCCCCACAATGCCCACGTGTAGATGACTGAGTGATGATTGGGTGGTGGTGGAACGGTAGCCAAAAAGAGGTGAATGGTGTGAAATATTTAGCCTTTTTTTTTTTTTTAAGAGAGAGAGAGAGAAGGTATTAAGAAAAATGAATTGACTGAATGCCTGACTGGTTGGCTGAGTGAAGCTACAACAATAGTTAGAGGTGAATGTTTTTACCCTTTTCTAGTGAGCTAGAGAGAGAGAGAGAAAAAAAAAAAAGACAGGAAAGGAAGAATGTACAGTTAGCAAGATTTCAGAAAGATAGTGAAAAAGAGAGGCATGGAGAGGAAAAGAAAAAGAGAAAGGAAAGAAAAGTCCACGTGTCGACCGTAAAAATAAAGAGATAGAGAGAAGAGAAGAGAGAGAAAAAGAGCAAGAGGTGTAAGAAGGTGAAATAACAAGAAAGGAAGAATGAAACGAAAGAAGGAAGAAAGAAAAGAAGGAAGGAAGAAAGAGGTAATAACACACACACATACGCACTCTTGCACCTGTACTTTGCAAGACAGGTGCGAAGGAAGAAGGTAAAAGCAAAGAGAAGAGAGAAAAAGTTTACACAAGAAGCGAAAGAGGAACAGAAGGAAACACGAACAGAAATGAAGAATAAGGATGAACAAGTCTATATATAAAACCACAAAATAACCTTTAAAATAAGAAAAAAAAATGTGTTCAAAGGTGTAAAGGAAGGACGAGAAGAAAAAGAAGAAAATGCGAAAGAAATAAAAGAAGGGAAACTGAAGGAACAAGAAGAAATTGCCGAGGAAACAAGGGAATGAAGATAAACGAGGACAAACAGGAAGATGGATAAGAGAGGTGAACGAAGAGGAGAAAGAAATAAAGGAGATTTAAAGGAAAGGAGGAGGAAAGAGAAAGAGAGGAGAAACGAAAGGAAAAGAATATAAAAAGTAAAAAAAAAAAAAAATTATCTACCCCCTCTCCCTCTTCCTTCTTTCGCAACTGCAGAAAGAGCAAATAAATACGAAGAAAAGGAGGAAGTAAAGAAAAATGAAAAAAAATGGAAGCAGTAGTAAGAGAAGAAGAGACATAATAGGAAATGGAAAAAAGAAAAAGCAAACAAGATACCACAAACAAAGAAGAAGAAGAAGAAGAAGAAAAAGAAGAAGAAGAAGAAGAAGAAGAAGAAGAAGAAGAAGAAGAAGAAGAAGAAGAAGAAGAAGAAACCAAAAAGACATGTAAAAAAAAAAAAAGGAAGCTACCAGAGAAAGGTGTGTGTGAAAGAGAGCGAGTGAGTGAGTGAGTGAGTGAGTGAAAGAAACAATTCATTCTTTGTCAATTTTGTGATGTTATAATATAAGTTTAGTGTATAAACTATGATATATATATATGCTTAGATAGATTGTAAGCAGAAGGAGGAGGAGGAGGAGGAAGAGGAAGAGCAAGAGGAGGTAGAAGAGAAAGACGAAGAGGAAGAGGAAGACAATTTATTTTTATTTTTTTTTAATCTTTGTTTGATGTTAACGATTTATTCTAATTATCTTCATCCAGTTCTGTTTATCATCCCACTTACTTGCCTCTCTCTCTCTCTCTCTCTCTCTCTCTCTCTCTCTCTCTCTCTCTCTCTCTCTCTCTCTCTCTCTCTCTCTCCGGACCGGTTCTTTTGAAAGTGAAATTATTATTGCGTTCAAAAACCGGTCCCCCTCTCTCTCTCTCTCTCTCTCTCTCTCTCTCTCTCTCTCTCTCTCTCTCTCTCTCTCTCTCCTGTGATATTTCAGGAAGCATTACTCTTTGTTTTGTACATGTGAGCGATAAATAAAGCTATTTTATACTGAAAATGTGAATGAAAAGAAACCTTACGATGGGACAAGAAAGCAACTCTCTCTCTCTCTCTCTCTCTCTCTCTCTCTCTCTCTCTCTCTCTATTGCAACTGAGTTCTATCATCGTTACAATGACTTTCTTTTCTTTCTATCTTTCTTTTTCTCTTTACTTTTGCGCAGCGACGCGAAGGAATCTCTCTCTCTCTCTCTCTCTCTCTCTCTCTCTCTCTCTCTCTCTCTCTCTCTCTCTCTCTCTCTCTCTCTCTCTCCTGGTCTGGGAAGGCGTCTGGCAGAAAACGGGCCGTCACTAACGTCAGGTTAGTGGAAAGAAAACGGGAAAGAAACCCAGCCTGACCTTGAGATTATATGGATGACTCAGGTATTTAGTGGGAATGCTGGGAAAGGAGGAGGAGGAGGAGGAGGAGGAGGAGGAGGAGGAGGAGGAGGAGGAGGAGGAGGAGGAGGAGGTAAAGGTTAATTGGTAATGATGTGATGCAAGGACAGGAGGAGGAGGAGGAGGAGGAGAAAAAGAAGAAGAAGAAGAAGAAGAAGAAGAAGAAGAAGAAGAAGAAGAAGAAGAAGAAGAAGAAGAAGAAGAAGAAGTAATAAAAAAATGAGAATATAAACGACCATTAAGAAAAAATAATAACAAAGAAATGGAAAGAGAGAGAGAGAGAGAGAGAGAGAGAGAGAGAGAGAGAGAGAGAGAGAGAGAGAGAGAGAGAGAGAGAGAGAGAGAAAATTCCCATCGCAGGCAAGATAGTGAAAGGGAAATGATGAGGCAAAAGTGCACAGTCATGCCGTGGGGAGTGACAGACACACACACACACACACACACACACACACACACACACGCACAAGAGGAGTTCCTATTCTGAAATCGCACGCAAAAACACACATTTGACCACCCTCTCTCTCTCTCTCTCTCTCTCTCTCTCTCTCTCTCTCTCTCTCTCTCTCTCTCTCTCTCTCTCTCTCATTAAAACTCATATACATTACTAAAGACCTCATTTTCATTTTTTATCTCCAAAGGATGACGCAACTTTAACAGGTACATATATAATCTCTCACAGGTAAGCTTAGAAACACCTGGGAATTGGATTGTAGTTCATTAATACATTACAAGTATAAAATTTCACAGTGGGATTGTGGAGTAAGACTAGATACCTTTCTCATATGAACTTACCACGCTAAACTAAACTAGTAAAGGCAAGTAAAAGTTTGCCTCTTGATATATATAAAAAAGAAGTGAAGGGTGTAGTGTTACAAATATCTGGATCACCGGTTTCAAGTAGGCACAGTAATCAGCATACAGCTTCTCGTGTGGAATTAATTACAACACCATGCAGGTACAGTCGCGTGCTACAGACATTATTAATTTGTAACACCTGTCCAATTAGGGATTACTGTTAAAAATACCTGGCACACCTGTTGAAAGAAAGTACAGTAATCGACATAGAATTTACTGTTTAATTAATCTAACTGACAACTTTGCCCAGGTGAAGTAACTTACTGGACATTTGTAACACCTGTTTAATTAGTGCTATTTATAGAGGTGCGATACTCAGCGTGCAACAAAGGCACCTGAACACCTCTGTTAAGCCAATCAGCAAGCCGTCCAGGTAAATAAGACTAATTCAAGAAAACGCCACGTGCTACACACAGGTCTTATAAGTATCTGGAGCATCTGTTTAAAGAAGATACAGTAATTACCATAGAATACTTCTGTACAGCTTATTAATGACAATCAACAGGTAAAGTCACGTGCTAGACACCTGTAACACCTGTTTAATTATCTTATTTATAAAGCTGTAGCAATTAAACAGTTGAATACATCTGTTAAGCCAATTAGCAAGCTGTCCAGGTAAACGCCGCGTGGTACAAACAGGTGTTACAATTATCTGGAACATCTGTTTAAGGAGGGTACAGTAATGTGTATAGGATGTGTGTGTACAAATTATTAGACACTGAACAGGTAACGTAACATGCTACACACTTGTAACACCTGTTTAATAAATCTTTAGAAAGGTGAAGCAATCAGCGTGGTACAGACACCTGAATACACCAGTATAGCAAGTCATTCAAGGTAAATTAACACAAATTCAGGTGTAAATTAGCGTGCTGCAGACACCTAGAACACCTGTTTATCTTACTACCAATCAAAAGCTGGTTTTAGTATGGTGCTAAGGATGGACACCTGTAATACCTGCGTGAACTGATTAGCAGCAGGTAAAGGTGGACAAGGCAAATTCTGTTACTTTCAAAAGGGAGGCCTCAAGACACTACAGGACTAAGGTTTGATCTGTCCTATTTATCATTTAGCATTTTCAGAGGGCTTATTTATTTATTTATTTATTTATTTTTCATCAGTTTTGTTGCCCTTGGCCATAAAGAGTAACCAAACTAGCTTGCTAAGATCTCTTGGGAAACTTAATACTGTCACTCGTAATATGCAAAGACACCTCGGTAACTATGCCAAGGAAGTCACTTAACCCAACCTAACCTAGCTTAATCTGACATAATCTTATCTACCTTAAGGACTAGTCAAACCCAACACAACCTAACCTAGCTTAATCTGACCTAATCTAATCTACCTTAAGGACTAGTCAAACCCAACACAACCTAACCTAACCTAGCCAAACCTAAATAAGTAAACCAAGAACCTAATTAACCAAAGAAACTCGTGAAAAC
>NC_087175.1:2767500-2787500 GCF_035594125.1 Scylla paramamosain | reverse complement strand
AAAGAGAGGGAGAAAAGAGGAAAAGACACAAATGAGAAAACAAAAATAGAAGAGAAAAAGAAAAAAATAAGAGAAAGAAAATAAGAGAAATAAGGAAGACAGAAAATGAAGAAAGAGAAAAAGAGAAAATTAAACAAAGAAGAAAAAAACAATAATAAACAAAACGAGAGAACGAGAAAAAAAGAAAGAAAAGAAAAGATAAAAAGAAAGAAAACATTATCCTTTACCAAACGAGACCAAGGTGGAGGAAAATTATTATCATGTTTTCCTTTTCCCTTTTCCTTCTTCGCTTTATCTACGTGTGTGCTGTTTCTGTTGTTTGCTTGCTTGCTTTTTTTTTCTTTTCTTTTTTTGGATGTGTGTAGTAAGAGGAAGTCATGACAGCTTTGTTTTTGTGTTACAGTGTATGTGGGTGCGTGTGTAATGCATGATGTAACACAAACACACACACACACACACACACACACACACACACACACACACACACACACACACCTTACTCTCACTCTCTCACTTTCATTCTACCCACTCAGTTACTTGTTGCTGTTATATTACATGACTATTACTTTTTTTGCAATATCCACCCACAGAGTAACCACCCCCTCTTCTTCTCTCTCACCCCAAGCATTTCCTTCTTCCTCCTTCACCCAGACCATAATTTTCCTGGTTTCCTTTTTTCTTTTTTTCTCTTCCGTCTTTTCCTTCACTCGATCCTCTTTTCTTTTCCTCAGTCAGAATTTTCCTCCTTTTCTTTTCTTTTCTTTTCCTTTACTCTTTTTCTTCTTCTTGCTCCTCCTGCTTTTCCTTCCACGAGAAATAATTCTACTTATCACTTACTCTTTCCCTTTCTCCTCCTCTTTTTCCTGTTTCCTCTTATTCCCTCTTCCTTTCCCTTCTTCTTCCTCTTTCTCCTTTAGTACAGCATCCCTTTTCCATCTCCTTCCTCCCCCATACTTCCTCTCTCCACCACCACCATCACTATCACCACCACATCCACAACCACTCCCTCCCTCCCTCTTTCCCACAAGACCATTACCACTTAGTCTACTTCCCGTTTCGTTCCCTCTCCCTTTCGTCTCCCCCATTCACCTACTCTCCTCCCATCCCCCTTCCTCCCGCGTCAGTACAGTCACTTCCTTTCCCACTACCTCCGCCATCTCTTCCACCCCTCCTCCTCCTCCTCCTCTACCCTCATCACCATTAGCACCTTTCAGAAGTAGACCAACCGTAGTACCATTTTCTTTAACGTGGCGCTCCGTTTTCTATGATGATAGTGGAGGAGGAGAAGGAGGAGGAGGAGAAGGAGGACTGCAAAGAAAACGAGAGGGAGAGTGTGATAATGGTTGCCAACACTTTAGTGAGATTGTTCGTAATGATAGTGATGGTGATGATGGTGATGACGCAAATACTGAGACTGAGTAACAATGAAAGACAAAAATAGCGGAGACAAGAGGAAAATGAGAAAAAAATAATGACGAAACAAAAGTAAAAAAAAAAAAAAAAAGAAAACGAGAAAAAAATAAATAAAGCGACGAATAAAACAAGAGCAAAAGTCAAAACATTTATTATTTTCGGATGCGCTTGACACACTGTTGCGTCTCAGATCCCCCACTGGCAACACTGTCCTTGTGGAGAAGGAGGAGGAGGAGGAGGAGGAGGAGGAGGAAGAGGAGGAAAGCGTAAGACAGAACGACAGAGGAAGTACAGGAAAAAATGAAGGAAAAAAAAAAGAAAAAAAATATAATACAAAAGAAGCAGCATTGAGGAAAGAAGGACAAACTGATAAAAGAGAAGAAAAGAGGAAAATAAAAGACTGGAGACTGAAAGGATGGACTGATAAGGAGAGATGATGAGTGAAAGATAGGTGCTGATAACTTGAAGACAAACTGATAGAGGAGATGAATGGAGGAGGAAGAGAAGGAGGTGGAGGAGAAGAAGCGTTGAAGACTAGATAAAGTTAAGAAAAAAGATAAAAAAAAAGAGGAAAAGAAACTAGTGGAGTGGGGAAAAATAGCACTGAAGACCGGAGAAACAAAATGATAAATGAAATAAGTGGAGAGATAAATACATTGAAGACTCGATGAATAAAATGACTGAAAAATCAAATGAGAAAAAAAAAAAAAAAAACTCAAGAAAAAAACTGAAAACAAAAGAAGACTAAGAGATAAGGACGAGTAACTGATAAGGAGGTAAAGAGCGAAGGAGTAAGACAAGTGAAAAACAGAGATACAGAACTCATTTATTGACTGCTTAGAAGCGCCACGACACAGGAGTCAAGTGGCGAAGACAGGAAACAAGAAAAAACAGGAACAAAGATAAAAAGCTGCATTGCGGTGGTAGGTGGCCGAGGGGGGCGGTTTCAAATCTTGGAGCTTGCAATTCAATCCACACTTAGCGTCCGTACAGACCACCACCGACACCACCACCGACACCAACACCAACGCCAACACCAACACCAACACCAGCATTACTGCCGCCAGTGAAGCCGCCGCCGAGAGAGGAGCCGTAGCCACCATACACACGAGGGCGTTCACAGATAATGGGCTTCTCGTGGTAACAGGCAACGTCATGCCACTTGATGCCGTCGTTGTAGAAGTTGTTGAGCACAGCCAGGCAGTTCTCCTTGCCGTCCTCCGCGTTGTCGGGCTGGGGCTTGCCAAGGCTGGGGGCGATGGAGAAAGAGGGTGTGAATTTTGTACGTGACTTCGTGTGGGTGAAGAGAGTGTGGTTTGAGGGTATAGCTTAATATGATTTGAGGGTATGAGTAAGGAGAATATGATCGGAGAATGTGATATGAGGGTATGAGTAAGGAAAATGTGACTGGAGAACATGAATATACGAGTAAACTAGAAAGTGGTTTGAGAATGTTATCTGAAGGTGAGATTTTGAGAGTAAAATTACAGAACATGGTTTGAGAATATGACTATGATTAGAGAACATGATTTGAGAATACGAGTGAAGGAAACGTGATCTGGGGATGTCTGAGAGTACAGTATGACTTGCTGGTTCGTGTAGCGTTACTAGTTTATGGGTGTCTGTCTGTCTGTCTGTCTGTTTTTTTTTTTTTTTCATTTTTTATCTATTTTTTTTTACTTTTCTTTTGTGTGTGTGTCAAAAAGAAGGTTGTTGAGTGCAGAATGTGACCTTATTTCTTAAAGGATGTTTTGAGAATGTTTTAATCTTTTAGGTTCTTAACTAACGGAGAGTGAAGTGTGAGGCAAAAGATGACGTATGTGCTTATATTGTTCCTTGCGTTTACGAATGTTTTTGAATATCACTAAGGGAGGAGAAGCCAAGAGGAGTGGCAGATAAAAATAGTAGTAGTAGTAGTAGTAGTAGCAGTAGTAGTAGTAGTGGGGGATGGTGGTGGTAGTAGTAATAACAGTAATCAATATGAGTGGAAGGTACAAGGGAAGAGGTAAAGCACAACACGCGGCCTCACCTGCCAGTGTAGGACCAGTTGATGCCGTAGAAGGGGTTACCGGAGGCCCAGCGGAAGTTGTAGCCGCTCCTGTAGCCGCTGGTCCAGATGTACTTCACGTTGTCTGGAGGGAGAAGGGGTCAGTGTGGGGGCTGGGGAGGGGCTAGGAGGGGCTATGTCACACTTTGCTCTCCCACCTCGATAATTCCCAAAGGCCACAGAGATAATTAGCTTCTCAGGACTGTTTATCCCTTTAATAACGTATAAATCTCGTTAATCTGTCGCTAGAACCTTAAAAAACACACTTAAAAACCCTTGCACCCTAAACTAGAGCCTTTGGAAAGTAGCGGAGGTGAGGCGCAGAAGTTACAGAATACGATCCCAGTCAGTCAAGAGGGAAAGGAGCAGGACACTCACCCTGGTAGATGATCTTGGAAATGATGGCGTCCTCATAGGGGGTCTCGATGCTCACGCCCTGCCATCCGTAGCCCAGGGACCTACAGTAATAGTTAGCGCTTTGGCCGTCGTACTTCCTGCCTCCATCGTGTCTCCAGGAGAAGTGGTAGTCGCTGTAGCCGTAGCTCAGATCGACCTGCGGCGGCGGGGAGGGCGTGGTGTGCAAGCGGTGGTTGTGTTATGTATGGGTATGAAGGCAGGGATACGCCCGGCATGCCCTCACACATAGCACAGTGACACGGACTATTAAACGCCTTGCTCTCTCATCTTGACTGTTTTCAAAGGCCACAGAGGTGATTGGTCGAGATTTCATGTTTGTTTTTCCCAGTGACGATGCAGAAACCTTGCTAGACTCCCACTAGAAGTATGTAAACACCCTTCAGGACCCCAATAACTTTCACTAGGATCTGCTAACACATAATTCGTATTAGACTAGCACTAGAAACCTGAAAACACCCTTGAGAACCCCAATAACTTTCACTAAACCCCTTTTCAAGATGCAGAATATTTGCTAAACTATTACTACAAACATGGAAATTCCCTTGATCACCCCAGTAACTTCGACGAGGGCTTGATGAAAATGCAAAATATTTGTTAAACTATTAGAATCACAAAAAAAAAAAAACACACCCTTGAAAACCCAGTAACTTTCACCAGGACCTGTTAAACACCCCTAGTCATGAAAACACCCTTGAAAACCCCAGTAACCTCTTTGAAAACCCCAAAAACTCCCACTACAATCTATCAAAAGGTAGAATTTTTATCAAACTTCCATTAAAATCACACAAAAAAAAAAACACCCTCCAAAACCCCAGCAACCTCCACTACAGCCTGTTGAATCCAGTCGAGGTAAGGCGTTGAAGCGTTTAAGAGCACGTGACAGTATCATCTCAACCTTCACCTGTGTCATTAATACCTCCACGCCACCACTCACCAGGTAACTGCTTCCGTAACCGCCATGTCCACCACCAACGATGCCGCCGCCCACGCCACCGCCCACGCCACCGCCCACGCCACCTCCCACGCCACCGCTCACCACAGTCACGGAGGAGCCGCCGCCATGCCCGTACCGGTTCCCAGCAGAGGCCACCCCCAGGACCGCAAGGACGAGTGCTGCCTTCATCTGTAACGCCTACAGGTACTAACACGATTCTGACACGATCTCACCTTACTTATGCCTTACTGTCTCTCTTTTCACCTTAAACATTTGTCATCTTAACCTGTGTTCTTACTTCACCTATTCACGTTACACTGGCCAAGGGGAAAGAAATTGGTATAAAACAAGGTCCACAATATGCCAGTTCCCAAAGAGGAGCTAAAAAGGGTTAACTTAAACGAGAAGTGTCTTAATTTTGCACACACCTGTCTTAGTGATACACCTGTCTTGCACCTCACACACCTTCCTATAGCCAAACACTTAACATTCCACACAAACACACACACAAACGCACTTTAACACCTGCTTATGCTACACACACCTCAACACACTCAAGACACACACACAGACACACTCGAGCTTCCTCCAAATACTGAAGCTTCCTCTCCCACCCCTGCCTTTAAAATACTACAACCACCACCACCACCACCACCACCATCACCGCCGCCATCACCATTACACTACGTCTTACAAAACAAGTCATTTTCCAATATAGTTAGTTAAAGAAAGCCAGACATAACTCCCTCCCTCCCTCCTTCCCTCTCTCCCTCTCTCTCTCTCTCCCTCTCCTTCGCTCGCTGATTCTCTCCCCCTTCACTTCACTTCCTCCTCCATTATTTCGCATTATCTCTCCACTTTCTTGTCTATTACTTCATTCTTCTGTCTTTCTCTTACTCTCTCTCCCTTACCCCTTCATTATTTTCCTTCACTTCCTTCACCACACTCATTTCCTACTACTACTACTACTACTACTACATCACTTCTACCACACTTTCCTACTTTCCTCCTCTCACAGTTCAGTCACATCAAACACCATACTTCCTCTTCCTCCTCCTTCTCCTCCTCCTCCTGCTGTTGCTGCTGCTGCTTCCTTCACTCACCGTGTTCAAGGAAGAAGTGTGTGCCTAACCGAGTCACACCTGCCTTATATATACACACCTGACTGCTCCACACCTCACAGGAAAGGAAGGACGGAGAGAGGGAGATGAGGAAGGGAAAGATGAGGAGGGGAAAGATGACAAGGAGGAAAGAAGCGAAGGAAGGAGACAAGGGAAGGGGGGAACAATGTGGGAGGGTAAAGGAGATCAGAAGGAGGGAGGGAGGGTAAAGATGAGGAGATGGGGGAACAAGGAGGGGGAAAAGGAAGAGGGGAGATGAAAGAGAGGAAAGAAGAGCAAAGATGGAGATACAGAGAAGATAGAGAGGAGATGATAAGAAAAGGAGATGATGGGGAGGAGGAAAACAGAAAAAGGGAAAGATAAGGAAGCGAAAGAGAGAAACAGGAAAGAACCGCAAAGATAAAAGAAGAGAGGAAGTAAGAAAGAAAAAGGAGATTGGAAAAAACAAGAAACAAGAAATAAGAAGAAAGAGAAGAGAAAGGAGAGATTGGAAGAAAAGTAAGGAAAAACAGCAGTATGAAAAGGAGAGGAGATAAGAGGAACAGAAGAGAGGAGGAGGAAGACGAGGGGATAAATAGGAATAGGAGGAAGAAGAGGAGGAGGAGGAGGAGAAGGAAATAAAACCACAAGAGAGGAAGCAACGAAAGAAGGAAGATTACGAAGAGAAATACGGAGGAGGAGGAGGAGGAGGAGGAGGAGTTTTGGAGGACACGAGGTAGGACAAAACGGATGTAGTTAGCAGGAGGAGGAGGAGGAGGAGGAGGAGGAGGAGGAGGAGGAGGAGGAGGAGGAGAAAAATGTCCGTAATAATTGTCATGTAAATAATTTGACACACACACACACACACACACACACACACACACACACACACACACACACACACACACACACACACACACACACACACACACACACAGAGAGAGAGAGAGAGAGAGAGAGAGAGAGAGAGAGAGAGAGAGAGAGAGAGAGAGAGAGAGAGAGAGAGAGAGAGAGAGAGAGAGAGAGAGATTAAGTCAGTACGTAATAAAACTTTGGACTCTTGCAATGAAAAGTTACGTAAATAATATTAAAGTCGAGTGTTGGACAGAAAAAAAATAATAAGCAGTTTTACATTATCGTTCCTTTAAGCTTGGGCGAATAAGGGGTAAAGGAACGCACACTATTGCCACCAGAGAGATAAGGAAATAGAAAAAATAAATAAAAATAAAGAGATAATTTCATATACGAACGAAATGCAGATACGAAAAAAAAAAAAATCAAATATAAAAGTTGGAGAAATGAAGGAGAAGAAAAAAGGAAGAAAACAAAGCAAAAACAAATAGTCAAATGAAAGCGAGAGTGAGTCAACATGTGAGAGAGAGAGAGAGAGAGAGAGAGAGAGAGAGAGAGAGAGAGAGAGAGAGAGAGAGAGAGAGAGAGAGAGAGAGAAAACACGAATTCCTTAGCATATATCTCAATAATAATAATAATAATAATAATAATAATAATAATAATAATAATAATAATAATAATAATAATAATAATAATAATAATAATAAGGCACATGAAATAACGGAAATGATGTGACAAGTAATGCTGTGTGTGTGTGTGTGTGTGTGTGTGTGTGTGTGTGTGTGTGTGTGTGTGTGTGTGTGTGTGTGTGTGTGTGTGTGTGTGTGTGTGTGACAGAGGTCGCGTACATTCACGTGACAATTCACATGAAGTATTTCCCTCTCCCTCTCCCTCTCTCTCTCTCTCTCTCTCTCTCTCTCTCTCTCTCTCTCTCTGTGTGTGTGTGTGTGTGTGTGTGTGTGTGTGTGTGTGTGTGTGTGTGTGTGTGTGTGTGTGTGTGTGTGTGTTTTGCTCATTCGCTCTATCAGCCTTGCCCAGCACATTTTTCATTATCCAGCCTCCTCCTCCTCCTCCTCCTCCTCCTCTTCCTCCTCTTCTTCCTCCTCCTCCTCCTTTTCCTTTTGTCGTCAATAATAACCACACCCAGGGACGTTCCAATCACCTCCTCCTCCTCCTCCTCCTCCTCCTCCTCCTCCTCCTCTCCTCCTCCTCCCGGGGTTTTCCTCATTTTTATTTCCTGATCTCTTAACTTTTCAGTATCATTTCGTGTCCTTGTCATTCTCTCTCTCTCTCTCTCTCTCTCTCTCTCTCTCTCTCTCTCTCTCTCTCTCTGCTGTGGACACTGTTACAAGAACCTTATTGTTTGTCTGTCTGCCTGTGTGTGTGTGTGTGTGTGTGTGTGTGTGTGTGTGTGTGTGTGTGTGTGTGTGTGTGTGTGTGTGTGTGTGTGTGTGTGTGTGTGCGTGTGCGTGGGCGTGTCAGGGTCGGGTTACTTGTTATTACTGTGTGGTTTTCCTGTCATATTCTTGTCCTAATTAGAGTGGAAGGGGTTCGTGTTATTACACCATTATTATTATTATTATTACTATTATTATTATTATTATTATTATTATTATTATTATTATTATTATCACTAACATTATTATCGTTGTTATTGACGTCTATCTTTTCTTCTTTTTTTTTGTCCCTCTACGTATCAATATTGTTCTTTTATTCTATTTTGTTTAGTACTCTTATTTATCACGTGTGCTTCCTTCTTCCTTTCGTTTCTTTTTTTTTTATCTTGTGTGCTAATTTGTTCTTATTCTAATTTTCTTCTTCCTTCCTTGTTTTTTTTTTTTTATCTCTTCCTGTTATATTTGATTACTCGTCCTACTGAAACTATTCTGCTATTTTCTTCTAGTTCTCTTGTTTTTTACACTGAAGGATTTTTTTTATATATATTTCTGTTCTACTCTCTCTCTCTCTCTCTCTCTCTCTCTCTCTCTCTCTCTCTCTCTCTCTCTCTCTCTCTCTCTCTCCAATTGTTACTGTTATTTTCTTGATTCTTTATTAATTTTCTCGCCTTTTTCTCTTCTTGTTGTCCAAAATTGTTCTTTCGTTTATTTTATTTTATTTTTTTATCTTTTTGTGTTTTCTCTTTTTTTACAATTTCTTTATTGAGTTCCTATTTTTTCAGTTTTCCTCCGCATTTTCCGCTTTTTTTTCCACATAATTCTCATTTTCTCTACTATTTCTTTCTTTATTTTTCTCTTTGCCTTTTCTCCTTTTTTTCTTTTGCCAGAATTCTCATTTTCTCTACCATTTTTTTCTTTTTTTCTTCCTTTTCCTTCTTTTTTTTGTATAATTCTCATTTTCACTGCCATCTTTTCTTTCCTTCTTCTTTTCATTATGTTTAAATACAAAATTCTTATTTCGCTCCTTTCCGCCATCTTTCCTTTTTCCTCTTCTTGTTATTCTATTTCTTTACAAGGTTTTATCTATTTCTTTTTTCCTCCTTCCTTCTGCATTTACTTCTCTTTCTCGCCGTGTTTTCTGCTCCACTTTAGCCTTTCTGTTCTTGTTATTCGTTTTAGAAATTCTCTCACCTCATTTTTCTTATTGTTACTCGAAATTTTTACACAATCTTATCTAGTTTTCTTCTTCCTCTTATATATTTTTTTTCTTTGTTCTCATGTTTTCTACCATCTTTCATTTTCTATCTCTCTTATTTTTTTGGGGGGTATTATAATTTCTTCAAAACAATCATCATTTATTTTTCTTATTGTTATGAATTTTTTGGCAGAATCTCATTACATTCTCTCTCTCTCTCTCTCTCTCTCTCTCTCTCTCTCTCTCTCTCTCTCTCTCTCTCTCTCTCTCTCTCTCTCTCTCTCCTTCCTTTTATATTTCTATCTTTGTCATATTTTTAAAGTCTATCATCTTTAATTCTTCTTTTCTTTGTTACTTTAATTTTAATACAATTCGTATTTAATTTCTTTATTATATTATTATTTTTTTTTAACAGAATCTCGTGTAATGCTCTCCTTCCTCTTATATTTTTTTCTATTAATTATATTTTTCTTTTGTCATCTATGATTTTCTATTTTTTTATAACTTTCCATTTCTAAAACAACTTTCATTTCATTTTCTTATTATAATTTTCCAAGACAATCTCACCCAACCGTATCCGTTCCTATTACATTTTTTTCTATCGTATTTCCCTTTACCATCTTTAACTTTTCAAACTTTTATTATTCCAATCTTCTTTAAACAACCCTCATTTCATTTTCTTCCACGTGTCACATTTTCTTTCCCTTCATTTCATCAGCCGCGGCGCAAGGCTGACACACTGACACACCCACGGCGGCGCTAGCAACGGTACACAGCCCGTCTCCTTCACCTGTGCACACCCCTCACCTACTACACACAGGCTCAAGGTCACGACGACACAGGTACACATTCTTCATACTGGCAAACCACAAGGGTGAGTGAGAGATGCGAGTAAATTAGGCAAGTCTCATTCATACGTGTTCTGGAGGTGAGAATTACAGGTAACTAAATTCAAGCAGGTGTCCCACAGGTGTGAATGCGGAGTCTACAGGTAACTTGAGGAATTTTCACACGTGTTCTGGGGGTGAAAGTTGCAGGTGACTAGCGAGTGTCCCACAGGTGTGAATAAAAATTACAGGTAACCAAGGAAATGATAACAGGTGTTCTAAAGGTGAAAATTACAGGGACCTAGATTCATAAAGGTGTCCTGCAGATGTAAATAACAACTCTAAATGTAACCAAATTTTTTACCAGAATGAAACAGATACAAACTGCTAAACCACAGTAAACTTAGCCCCTTTATCTATGTATTCCACAGGTGTAAACGCCCACAAGTAACACAGATACTTCTCACAGGTGTTAGAAAGGTGCTAGCTGCAACACAGGTAACGCAGCATTCTCGTTAAGGTGTTCCACAGATGAGCAGCTTCAACCCTGACACCTGTGCTAGCGAGACCTGTGGAGTATTTGTCTAGCCCACATTCAAATATTGGCTAAATGATTTGATTATTTTGCGTGGCGGTGGTGGTGGTGGTGGTGGTGGTGGTGGTGGTGGTGGTGGGTTAATGGACGGCTCTACTGACTGACTTTTTTGGCAGTGAATTGCAGCGGTTGATGACACAATTCGGATCTCCGTGGTGGGGCGTGGCTGGAACATGAGGCGAAGCGAGACGAGACGAGATGAGACGACGCGAGATGAGGCGAGACGACACGAGACGAAACAAAGTGAAAAAAAAAAAAATACGAAACGAGGTACAAAGAGACAGAATGAGGCAAAGACAAAACGAGACGAAACGAGGCAAGGTGAGAGAAGACAGGAAAAGGAAAGGAAAATTAAGACGAAACGAAAAACGAAGAGAGAAGACAAGATGAGATAAAAAGATACAAGGCGAGATAAGACAAGAGAAGACAATAAAACAAAACAAGAGAAAAAGACGAGAAAAGAAAAGAAAAAAAAAAATGAAAACAAGATAAGAGAAAAAAAACAAGAAAACAACAAAATAAAACACGATGAAAAAAAAGAAAGATAAGAAAAACGCGGAACCAGACAAAATGAAAACAAGAGATAAGACAAAACACAAGACAACACGAGGCCTCCGGTTATAAGTTCTCAGTAACGGAAGTCCGGAAAAGTTCGTACAGCGGGAAACTTGTGATGACTTGACGGGGAAAACCTTGAATTTGGTGTCATATATTAATAAAGCGTTGGCAAGACTAAGTTCCGTCATTGAAACCTTGAAATATTAATGGGATCAGTTTAATGGTTTGGAATTCCTTTAAATGACACTGGATTCTTTGTTTAATGGGATTGAATGCTTTAAAATGGAGTTGGATTAAGATAAAGAGGGTTTAAGATGGAAAGGTGTTGTATTTGGGTTTAATGAGGGTTAAGGTTTGTGATTTGATGGTGGTGGTGGTGGTGGTAGTTATTAATGTTGTATATGAAGTAGTAGAAGTAGTGGTAGCTGTGGTGGTGATGGTAGTAGTAGTAGTAGTAGTAGTAGTAGTAGTAACGGTGGTAGTATTAGTAGTAGCAGTAGTAGAAATAAAATAATGTTAAGTGATAACAACAACAACAACAACAACAACAACAACAACAACCACAACAACCACAACTGCAAGTGACAGTGAAAGCAACAAAATTAGCTACAAATTGCACAAGACAAAGAGAGTGAGTGAGTGAGTGAGTGAGTAAGAGAGGGAGAGAGCGAGGGAGAAGGCGAGACAAGGAAGGAAGGAGGGAGGGAAGGAGGGGTGGAGGAAAAAAATTACCGCCCTCCCTTTGCTTCCCTCTCCCTCTCCTCTCCCTTTCCCTCTCACGTGACCACAAAACAACAGTCATCACACTCATTGACACACACACACACACACACACACACACACACACACACACACACACACACACACACACACACACACACACACACACATTCCTCAGCGGGGGATTTCATGACAATCTCCTTCAAATAATACAAAATATCACTATCTTTTTTATAATTTACTATCTTTTTATGCTCACGCACGCACTCACGCACAAGCGCGCCCGCGCGCGCGCGCACGCGCAAACACACACACACACACACACACACACACACACACACACACACACACACACACACACACACACACACACACACACACAAAATTTCTTTTCAAATTTACTCAAGAAGAACAGAAACAAAAGAAAGAAAGTAAGGAAAAGAAAAAAGGGAGAAAGAAATAAGACAGTGATTGACAGGCAGACAAATAGATAAAAATAGACAGACAGATAGGTAGATCAATAAGAATAAATAAGTAGATAGATAGATAGATAAAGAGAGAGAGAGAGAGAGAGAGAGAGAGAGAGAGAGAGAGAGAGAGAGAGAGAGAGAGAGAGAGAGAGAGAGAGAGAGAGAGAGAGAGAGAGAGAGAGAGAGATTATATACTAAAGTATGTCATTGATTCTTAACTTTTTGAAACACTCTGTCCATGGAAGTTCCCACGACTGCAAAACTTATGCCACACTCTGTATCCAATGTAGGTTATTTCTCTCTCTCTCTCTCTCTCTCTCTCTCTCTCTCTCTCTCTCTCTCTCTCTGATTATTTATGTTTCTATTTTCTTTTATGGTTCTTAATATTCTTATTTCTTTTGATATTTTTTTTCTCTCTCTCTTTCTCTCGCAATTTCGTTGAATTTTTAATAATTTCATACCTTCTGTGTTCTGTCCCTTTGCATGTCTGTCTATTTGTCTTCACCCCCCCCGACCCTCTCTCTCTCTCTATCCCTCTCTCAGTCTTTCACTATCATCCACACACTCACCACCATAGAAAAAAAAAAACTCATTGTTCTTCCTTTACATTCCTTTGTGCTCCCTCCAATCACCGTAACTCCAATGGGAAGGTACGCTTGGAGGAATGTACGGGACAAATCACTCTAAATAATAACACGGCAGTCATTACAATCACTCTCAAGGTGGCGCCGCTAACACCGCTCAGCACCTCGACCGCTACGGAAAACCACCACAACGCGGGCCTACAGCTCCCCCCTACAGCACGCCCCACCATCGGCGCCACACAGCCTACGGGGAGCAATTGAGTGGCTGAAGGCAAGGGTAGAGTAATGAAGTGTACAAGAGTGATGGATGATTGCGGAGGGAAAATGTTGTAGCTGTTTTTAGCGGTGAGGTGTTGGGGAGATAGATTAGATTAGTTTATAGTTTAGGGTGTTGTGGTTTAGTCTGGCTGGCTGGCTAGCTGGCTGTGGTGGTGGTGGTGGTGGTGGGTGTTGTGTGGTGTGTTTGTTTGTCTATTTTTCTTATTCTTTCCTTTTTTTTTTCTTTGTGTAATAGCGAAGGAGGAGTGGGCGGCAGAGCATTTTCATTTCCTTATCTTATTTTCTATATCATGCCGAAAGGTCGAGGGGAAAAATAAATAAATAAATAAAGCGAAGAAAAACACCCGTTCATAATATTTGCAGAGAGGGTGAAAGAAGCAAGAGAAAGGTCAAATTAACTTATAAGGCGTCTTGACTCTCCCCATCCGGAACAGTTCAAGTAACAGAAGGAAACAAAATACAGCAGGAAGAAGAAGATAACCAGAATTAACCAGAGAAACAGATACAAGAGTGAAGACCCTGATCAGCTGCATCAGTAAGGTGGACGGATTAGGGGTAGGATTAACTAGAAAGGCTTGTGAAGGGTGGCCGCTGGAGGGAAGGGTGAGGGAGGCAGTTAGCACGTACAGCGAAGCAATATACATGAAATAAAACGGTAGAACACAGTAAGCGATGCAAGAGTGGGGCGGTGCGCGAGGGAGGGAAGGGAAGGAAGGAAGGAGAGCACTGTATGGGGTAATATATGTAGTGTGTGTGTGTCTTGTGTTGAAAGGTGTTGTAAACCAAACCTTCTATTTTCATTCTATTCTGTTTCCACCTCTTACTTCTTGTTTTGAAACGTGCGATAAACAAATCTTCTATTCCTGTTCTATCGCAGTAATTCTGTTCCCTTTTATTTCTTAGTTTCGAACCCTACTAATCTATTCTTATATTTCTATTCTTTTTTTATCCCCACATTCTATTTCTTCCTTTCAAACGTGCTGGAAACAAACATTCTATTACTATTTCTATTACATCACCTTTATATTTCCACCTTCCACTTCTGTCTTCAAACGAACAGAAACCGAATCCACTTCCACCAGCACCCATAATTCCCTTTACAGGACATTAAATTATACAATACAATAAAATCCGAAGTCCTGGAATTAAATAAAGATTCTGGTGTGAATATACAGACATTTGCCGCACACTTCACTACAAGACCAGAACGCGTAAACCAATCAGGGAGAAAGAGCGTGTGTGTGTGTGTGTGTGTGTGTGTGTGTGTGTGTGTGTGTGTGTGTGTGTGTGTGTGTGTGTGTGTGTGTGTTAGTTGGTCTTTATGTTCAGTTAATATTTTTTTCTTTTTCTTACACACATCTATGTACGTAAGAGGACAAAACCGGATGTGACGCTACAAATTCTTGGCGACACATACACACACACACACACACACACACACACACACACAGAGAGAGGAAAACAAAGCAGGAATTTAAATAATCTTTCTTGTGGGCAATTCTAACACCAAAACGTCTCTCTCTCTCTCTCTCTCTCTCTCTCTCTCTCTCTCTCTCTCTCTCTCTCTCTCTCTCTCTCTCTCTCTCTCTCTCTCTCTCCCTCCGTCTCTCCCTCCCTCCCTCCGTCTCTCTCTCCCTCCCTCCCTCCGTCTCTCTCCCTCCCTCCCTCCGTCTCCCTAAGTCTCTCCCTCCGTCTCTCCCTCCCCCTCTCTCTCCCTCTCCCTTTCCCTCTCTCCCTTTCCCTTTTCCTCTTCCTCTACCTTTCCCTCTCTCTCTCTCTCTCTCTCTCTCTCTCTCTCTCTCTCTCTCTCTCTCTCTCTCTCTCTCTCTCTCTCTCTCTCTCTCTCTATACATGTGAAATGATGCTGTGATTGGTTCTGTAAAGTAACAATTAAAGATAAATGAGAGAGAGAGAGAGAGAGAGAGAGAGAGAGAGAGAGAGAGAGAGAGAGAGAGAGAGAGAGAGAGAGAGGAATAAGGAATGAGGAAGTAACAGATGGATAAAAAAAAAAAATCAGGTGGGAATTAGAGAAAATGAGAGAGAGAGAGAGAGAGAGAGAGAGAGAGAGAGAGAGAGAGAGAGAGAGAGAGAGAGAGAGAGAGAGAGAGAGAGAGAGAGAGAGAGTGTGACGAGTGATGGATGAAATAAGGGAAACAAGGAGGAGGAGGAGGAGGAGGAGGAGGAGGAGGAGGAGGAGGAGGAGGAGGAGGGGAATAGGGAACAAGAAAGGGTTTAAGCTGGACAAGGTAAAGTTAGAGGCAATTTAGAAGCCAATTCATGCTAGAGGAGGAGGAGGAGGAGGAGGAGGAGGAGGAGGAGGAGGAGGAGGAGGAGGAGGAGGAGGAGGAGGAGGAGGAGGAGAAGGAGGAGGAAGAGGAGGAGGAGGAGGAGGAGGAGGAGGAGGAGGAGGAGGAGGAGGAGGAGGAGGGAGAAAGATAAACAAATATAGAGCACTGCAACACACACACACACACACACACACACACACACACACACACACACACACACACACACACACACACACACACACACACACACACACACACACACAGAGAGAGAGAGAGAGAGAGAGAGAGAGAGAGAGAGAGAGAGAGAGAGAGAGAGAGAGAGAGAGAGAGAGAGAGAGAGAGAGAGAATTAACAAAAGCACATATTTTCTCGAGTTTTAGGATTGAAAAGTGAAAATTCCATCCTCATCTCTCTCTCTCTCTCTCTCTCTCTCACACACACACACACACACACACACACACACACACACACACACACACACACACACCTTTCTTTTTTACGGCCACAAACTTTGATTACCTGGCACTCATTGGGATTAATCGACTTAGCCTTTCTGTCAACACCTTTCTGCATTTTTTCCTCTTCCCCCCCCCAAATCTTTCCTGTCTCCCTCGCCTGTCCTGGAGATTCATTAAAAGTTCCTCTCCCTCTCTCTCCACATCCCTCTCCATCCCCCCCCTCTCTCTCTCTCTCTCTCTCTCGCATTAACAACAACCTTGCTAACCCTGCTACGTGTCTAACCATATCACACGCAAGGTTGCCAGTAAGAAGTTCAGCATAACCTGTATTTTTTTTTTTGGGGGGGGATGGGGGAGTGGGGGAGAGGAATATTCGGCTCAATTTTCATTCCTCGTGCCGCCGAAGTCCGTGAGGTGCAGCGGTGATAGTGGTAAGATGAAGGTCTGTGTCTGTGTGTGTGTGTGTGTGTGTGTGTGTGTGTGTGTGTGTGTGTGTGTGTGTGTGTGTGTGTGTGTGTGTGTGTGTGTGTGGATATTAAGTTATTCCTCGTTTAGTCTTGCTATTTTGTATTGTTTATTTTTATTTTTTTCGTTTATTTCATTTATTGATAGCATTTCAGACGGGTAGTTATTTATCTCCATGCTTAAAAAAAGACCATATTTTTTCATTTATTTATTTTTTTCATGTATAGCCAAAGTTGATAGCAATACTGTAATGTTCGCCATGTACTTTCCTTCCCTATTTGTTCATGAATTTGAGGTCATTATTTATCTATCTGCCTATCTATCTATCTTTCTATCTATCTACCCGCCTGCCTGTGCGTGCGTGCGTGAGTGAGTGCTTGTACTGTGATTCACTACACGGTTTGTGGATCCCGCTCCGGACTTCTGATCACTAACCACACTCTTCTATAGACAGATTTCAATGTAAAATGCTCAGAAAATTCCTTGTTTGTAGCTGCATCCTGTGCTCTCACACGTCTCGTCATTTCAACTCGGCTCGTTAAGACGTTAGTGGAGTATTTATTTATTATTATTATTTTTTTTTTTTTCAATGGATGCTTTCATGATTGTAGCGACAGTCTAACGATTATTCTGCATCTTTAACGGGTTTTCAGTTTTACATTTTCAACGGGATCAAATCAAAGGGCTTTTTTTTTTCTCACTGGTGATAGTTTGCATATGAGGTTCAATAAAGTCACTGTGGATTTCAAAAGCTGTCATGATTTTGATAATGATTTTAAGAAACATGCATTTTTTTTAACAGGCACTCGTGGGGAATATTAAGTTCCAAGGGTGCTTTAGAGATTGTAGCGGTAGTTTTAACAAGAATCCTGTATTTCTACCAGGTCTCGATGAAAATGTTAGCTTTAAGTGTGGTTTAATGATTTCAATGATAGTTTAAGAGCGAAATTTCAAAAAGGTGGTGACATGATTTTGCACTTTTTAACGGGCTGTTGTGGAAAGTATCAGAGTTTTAGTGGTGATTTCATGACATTAGTAACAAATGAACAAGAACTGTGCATTAGTAGTAAAAAACATATATATGAGAGAACTCCGCTGATCACCGCTGTGGCCTTCGTAAACAGTGATGAGAGAGCAGAGTTTGAAAATATGGACTTGAAACCTTTCTCTCAAACACACACACACACACACACACACACACACACACACACACACACACACACACACACACACACACAAGGAAGACAATAACTACATGATAATAAGTAAAATATGTGGACTTCCTTATAAATCTTGAATAAATACATAACGTTTGGTTAGATTATTGATATTGATGTTGGAACGATATAAATTTGTACTGAATGGGAATTGAATGACTTTTTTTTTTGTACAAGAAGAGGAGCAATGATTAAATTTGCCAATAAAAAGAGGCCGGGTGGGTATCATCGCTAGTCTCGTAGGAAAAAAACAAAAAAAAACAAAAAAACAAAACAATACATGGAAAAACATGTAAATCTGGTTCAGTGTGAGGGAGGAAAATTAAAATATATTGTCCATGAAAAAGTGGTTTTCATGAATAGGGAAAAAAAAAAAAATATGAAAGTTGACAAATGTATTGACTTAAACGCAAGAAGAAGAAAAAGAAGACAAGGAAGAAAGAAAAATAAAATAACAGATGAAGAAGACTTAGATGATGATAGTGTAAGTGAAATAGCAGTATAAATGTAATGGTTTGAATGTAAGAAGAAAATAAGAGGAAGAAGAAGTACAAGATGATGATTATGATGATGATAATGATGGTGATGATGATGAAAGAAAAAGTAGATGGGAAAAGTGGATAAATGTGCTGGTTTTGAAGCAAGAAAAGGAGGAAAATGGAACACGATAATGAAGATGAAGAAATAATGATGAAAAAAGAAAAAAAGGAAAAAAAAAAGTATAGATTAAAAAGACCAGGCTGACGATTTCAAAATACATTACACAACTTTCACTTTCTAAATCCACGTGCATGCAGACCTGAAAACAAACATACATACGTGCAAACAAACAAACAAACAAACAAACATACATACATACATACATACATACATACGGATTTCCTGCACTGTTTTTTTCACATCCATCCATCCAGTCATGCATACATATATACAATCCTATTTCTTCCACTTTGCCTAAACATACATACATACAAACATACTACAGACATATATACATACACACATACATACATGCAATATAATACGTATGATTTTATCTAATTTTTTTCTCTCATGCGACCATACATACACATACGTACATAGGCCTTACTCTACGTCCCTACACACACACACACACACACACACACGATCGTTCCCTCACCTTCACAACTTCAAAACTTCGCTACCACTTTCCTGAAAACGCTCCGACGATGAAGTTTTTTTCCCCCTCACCTAAACTTTGAGTGAAGGGAAAAAAAGGGTAAAATACTTGGGTGCTTTAAATGCCCCAAACACTCCAACTTTGATTTTTTTTTCCCCCCAACAGCTATTTTTCCTTTATCACCTACGCGATATGAAACTATTTTCCCCACCAAACTTTTGAGTGTGACAGATTTCGGGGGAAAAAAGGGAAAAAAAAGGGAAAAGTACCGGGTTGTTTTTAAGTCCTCAAATGGTAACACTTATTTTTTTTTCTCTCTCTCTCTCGTGTATTATAATTTTCATACATTTTTTTTTTCATTATATGTATATTTTTTTTTCCCCTCGTGGTTTGCAGGGGAAATTTTTTAATGCTTTACATATTACAAAAGTTCCCCCTATCATTAATTTTTTGGATCTCTTTTATAATTATCATATGAAAAAAAACAAAACAAATAAATGAGTAAATAGATGAATAAATAAATAAATAAATAAATAAATAAATACGTAAACAATGAATTAATAACCAAATAAATATTACATGTCATTATTTATTTTCTTTTTTTCCACTAAGAATTACTGAACCTTTTGTCTCCCTAATTTCCATCTCCCCCTTCGTCAATTTAGTGGAAAAAAGGGGAAAAATGTAGAGGAAAAAGTAAACTATTCCATTATTTATCTATTATTTTCATTTATTCCCTTGATTTTCTGTTCTTGCTCTTGTTCTTCTTGTTGTTTTTTTTATGTTCTGGTTCGTGTTCTTTTTCTACTCCTTTTTCCTCTACTTGTTCTTATTCTTCTTAATTTTCTTATTCTTATTCTTATTATCACTATTATTATCATCATCACCATTATGTAAATATCAACTATTATAAAAAAAAAACTACTTAACTACGATTTAAACTCATATTTAGAATTCCACACACACACACACACACACACACACACACACACACACACACACACACACACACACACACACACACACACACACACACACACACA
>NC_087175.1:2732500-2762500 GCF_035594125.1 Scylla paramamosain | reverse complement strand
ATAAAAGTGAATAAGAAAAGTAAGAATTAAAAACTGAAGATAAACAGGGAAAATAATGGCAAAGGAAAAAAAAATAAGAGTAAATCTCATGAACTACATAATTGTCACTTTAATTCGAGTAAAAATGTCAAGAAATTGTGTAAACATAAATTAATAACCGCGGACGCTCTTCCTCCTCCCCCTCCTCTTCCTCTTCTTCTTCTTCTCTCTTCCTCCTCCTCCTCCTCCTAAAGTTATGTATGATTAAACTGTCTTCTCAGAAATGAATAAAATGAATAAATGAATAGATGAATAAAGCAGAGAGAGAGAGAGAGAGAGAGAGAGAGAGAGAGAGAGAGAGAGAGAGAGAGAGAGAGAGAGAGAGAGAGAGAGAGAGAGAGAGAGAGAGAGAGAGAGAGAGAGATTACCAAAGACCTCTGACCCAAAATATGTAAATCAGGATCCTATATTTTTTTTCTTTTATTTATTTATTTTTTTTAGGAAGACAAAATGTTGACTTTTCCTGAGTTAATGGGGCAAAAAAAAGAGGAAAAATTAGAAAAGAAAAAAAAATATGATATGAAAAACAACGTGAAGGTAAAAAAAAATAAAAAAAGGAAAATTGAAATGACAAGTGTTTTGATTTTTTAAGTAGGCCGATGAAAAAAAAATGGAAGGAAAAAAAATAAAGGAAAGATGATGTATGTGAAATGTTTAAATGAAAAGACCACTAAAAGACTGAGAGAGAGAGAGAGAGAGAGAGAGAGAGAGAGAGAGAGAGAGAGAGAGAGAGAGAGAGAGAGAGAGAGAGAGAGAGAGAGAGAGAGAGAGAATTTATACCATATACGTAACTCACCTCTCTCTCTCTCTCTCTCTCTCTCTCTCTCTCTCTCTCTCTCTCTCTCTCTCTCTCTCTCTCTCAAATGACAATCATAAATAATAAAAAAAAAAGGAAAGAATTAAAGAAAGGAAGAAAGAAGGAAGAAAATGAAGACAAGAGGTAAGAAAGGAGGAGGTAAGCAAGATGGCCGACTGCTTCGTAATCTTCGAAGCTTCGGATGAACCACGAAGCAATTTTGCCGTAAAGGTTTGTGGTTCGTTTCTTTCTTTGTCGTGTTTCAATTGCTTCGTTTTCTTTCTTTTTTCTTTTCTCTCTTTTTCTTTCCAATATTTGCTTGAGGGAGTTTTTCTTGTGTGTGTGTGTGTGTGTGTGTGTGTGTGTGTGTGTGTGTGTGTGTGTGTGTGTGTGTGTGTGTGTGTGTGTGTGTGTGTGTGTGTGTGTGTGTGTGTGTCCTTGTGAGTTTTTTATCACTTGTACAAATCAATTTTTTTTTAAATTTTCCTGAACTGAAGACAAAGATTAAAAAGAAATTGTATTTTTCTGTATTAAGTTTCCCTTTGTTTCCTGCCATTTCCTGTCTTTCATTCAGTAATTGTGATACGTCTCTCTCTCTCTCTCTCTCTCTCTCTCTCTCTCTCTCTCTCTCTCTCTCTCTCTCTCTCTCTCTCTCTCTCTCTCTCTCTCAGGGTTACCATTTTCACGGTAATCCCGACAGACCATTATTTTTTAACATATACATCATTCTTTCTCCTGCGGCAAGGCTGATGTGAGAGAGAGAGAGAGAGAGAGAGAGAGAGAGAGAGAGAGAGAGAGAGAGAGAGAGAGAGAGAGAGAGAGAGAGAGAGAGAGAGAGAGAGAGAGAGAGAGAGAGAGAGAGAGAGAGAGATTCACACATCTGACACACATTTCACACAATTTCTAAGGCCCCACCTGGCGATCTCTAGTTTAATAGTTTAAATTTATCATGAGCACAGTCAAGTTTTTTTTTTTTTTCGCATATTATAATTTTTTTGTACCTTTTGTCACCTTTCACCAAATAATTAACCTTGAACGGCAATTATGATTTCCCGTTTCACCTACGCACAAAATTCGCACCCCACACATTGACAAACTCACTGGAAAACAGGAAAATCTTACATATTTATCGGCATTTATACGGAGAAATACACGTCACACACCTGGAGGAGGAGGAGGAGGAGGAGGAGGAGGAGGAAGTCAGGTATAAGTTACAGGTAAATTTCTGATCAAGTAACCTTTTGCTTTCCCTTCAACTGTATTTTGTTCTAAGGCATCTAATCTGCTCACTGTCTTAATGTACCTGTGTGTTTTATAATGACCACGTGGACGCACACCGCCACGTGGACTCATCCTCACCTACGAACATAAGGACATGGGGGAAGCTGCCAGAAACCATCAGGCCTACAAGTATCATTCCCCGTGTAAAATATTCCAGTCAATTTTTACCAGTCATTCCAGTCCATAAATTTGTCTAATCTTCTTTTAAAGCTCCCCAGTGACTCAGCACTAACAACCTGATTCCTGAGTCTATTTTATTCATTTCTCACTATATTTAAGTCAATTCCTTCTTATCTCTTTAAATATAATTTTGTCAAGCTTGAACTCATTATTTTTTGTTCTGTCCTCATTACTGGTCCTGAGAGTTTTGCTTACGTCACCCTTGTCATATCCCCAATGCTACATCCATCCCCTGCTGACACTCAAATTCCATGATCTAATTTCTGACGACTGACGGTCTTAGCAAATCACGTGGCTTGAGACTAAAGGAACAATATCGAGGCAGAAATAGGAGTCTTGTAGGAACATATCACTATTATAAACAATGACTGTACTTGTTTGCATCGGTCTTTCAAGTCACAGCCAAATGTCAAGTTGCAATGCTAAGCTACCTAAATATACATTGTCTTCCCCTCCTCACTTGACTGGTGGCTAACTGTGCTGGCAGACTGGTGCTTCCCCTGACCCAGTCCTTGCTTCACCCGCGGCCAAACCAGCCTCAAGTCCACCAGCCCACCAGTCCCCTGTGCAATGTCAAGGAAATCCTGAAATGTGTCACTGATTCATAAGCTTTCGCATCTATTGAGGACACAGCGAAGGGCGAGGCCACCCCACGACAGGTGAAGCTAATGAGTATTCCGCACAGGTGAGGGCAAGCAACATCCAGTTTCGCTCACTGATTATCTTTGTCGTTAGATGCCTCCAGGTGTGGGTGTGTGTGTGTGTGTGCGTGTGTGTGTGTGTGTGTTCCATTGTCATTAATTTATTGTACAGATGGTGGGAAAGTATTCAAAATCTGTTTCCCCTCCACTTTTATAGATAAGGCAGGACTTAATACGATTTTCCCTTTTTTTTTTTCCCCTCCTTCTGTCTTCAGGCAAAATAAGTGTATGTGTTTTTTCCATGACTGGTAAGACTGATTTATACTTTGAAAGTAGAAGAATAACTAAAGTCTAATGCTGTCCTCTGCATATTTTTAATGATAAGGTGAGACTGGATAGTATGTATAATTTTCCCCTCCTCATATTTCCTGGCAAGTACGTGTGTGTGGGTTTTCCATAAATGGTGAAGTTGATTAATGTACTGCCCAGGTGAGAATAAATAAGATATAACTCTGTACCTCTTTCGCTTTTAGAAATAAGACGAAGATGGAAAAACTTTGTAACTTTTTTTCCCCTCTCCGTTTGCAGGTAGCTAAGTGTGTGAGTCTTTTCATGAATAGTAAGTTTAATTGATACAATGCACAGATAAGGGGGTAAGGAAGCTACAACTGTCCCTCTTTCACTTCTACAGGTAAGGTGAGGCTGGAAATCTGACCATTTTCCACTGTGTTTCCAGACAAGTAAAAAATGTGTGGCAAGACTGATTAATGAAGTGAAAAGAGAAGGTTAAGTAAAAACAAACCACCGACTCTTTTCTCTGCTTACATTTATAAACAAAGTGAGACTGGATAAGATCTGGTGCACCTTTCTTTCCTCTAAGTAAGTGTTTTTTTTTTCTCTCTATGACCTGCAAGACTAATGAATGTAATGCTCAGGTGAAGTTAAGTAAGATCTCTGTCTCACTGTTTGTTTATGTTTGCAGAAACTTAAGACTAAATAAGATCTTTTTTTTTTTGTTATGTTACCAGGTAGGTCAGTGCTTGGAGTTTTAACGTACACGACACCTGTGCTAATTAACACACGATGCACGAGAGACTATGAATTGTAATAACACTTAACATTTCCTGCTGAGGTGAGGGAGGAACTAAAGTAAGCAAGTGAACAAGTAAATTTTCATACAAGCGAACCCTTTGGATGAATATATTTAGTTGTTATGGATCCTTGTGCATAATAAAACCTGACACAAGTTTTTCTTTATCATTATAATTTCAAAAGATGACACTGACGGCAAAAATAATAATGGAGATGTCAAAAGTTCCCAGTGCCTTCAGTCCCATTCATACTCATTACAATTGTCTAATCTAACTTAAAATCATTGCCAGTGTTCATAGCAGTGGGAAGGTTAAACACACTAATTAATATACTGGACAGGTGAGACTAAGGTAACTAGCACTTATCACTTTCCCAATCAAGGTGCGCAGATAAGTGTGGGTTTTTGTACAGCTGGGAAAGATAGACGAGTAAATGACATGACAGGTGTGTTTGTGCAGGTAAGGCAGAATAAGCAATTAACAGACGCGACGAGGTGAAATCTGATGCTCTTATTTTTGACTGTAAAATTTGGGTTAGGAGCAAAAGGTGAACATGTGGATGACAAGGCGGATTTATGCTTATCCAGGTACTAATTAATATACAAGACAGGTGTGGCTCAGTAATACCTGACATTCTTTCCCTTGTCGATGTGTGCAGGTGAGAAAGTGTTGATGCTTCTTGTGAGTGGAAAGGTGCTCAGGTGTGGGTGACCAGGCGCTGTGTTGGGGCAGGTAAGGGAGGTAACGGGCGGGGAATGGGTGGGTTCTCAAGGTCACGGGGTTCACAGGTAATTCAGGTAAGGTAAAAGAAAAGAAAATAAATAAAAAGATAGAATGTAACAAACCCAAAACGAGAAGAAAAAAAAAAGAAGAAACAGAACCACCATATAATTTACGTACAAGAAGAAAAATAAAAGAAGAACAGGGATAATCTATACTACAATTGTCCAAACTAACAAATATAATTTTCGTCCAGGTAAGAAATGTAATGGCGATACCTGATTGTTGCTGTCGGAGTCGTGCCTTCCCAGAATCACCGACATTAATGGTAGTTCAACTCAGTATCTTCCTTTGTTCTCATTCTCCTTGGTGATGCTACAATATTACCGTTTTCTATAAGTGCTTGGTGTTGTAACAATGATGTGTTTTCAATCAAGACAGCAGGGTTAAAAAGATCAAGATTAGAGAAGAGGAAGGATGAGGTGGAGGAGGAGGAGGAGGAGGAGGAGGAAGAGGAGGAGGAGGAGGAGGAGGAGGAGGAGGAGGAGGAGGAGGAGGAGGAGGAGGAGGAGGAGAAAAAGAAGAAGAAGAAGAAGAAGAAGAAAAAGAAGAAGAAGAAGAAGAAGAAGAAGAAGAAGAAGAAGAAGAAGAAGAAGAAGAAGAAGAAGAAGAAGAAGAAGAAGAAGAAGAAGAAGAAGAAGAAGAAGAAGAAGAAGAAGAAGAAGAAGAAGAAGAAGAAGAAGAAGAAGAAGAGGAGGAGGAGGAGGAGGAGGAGGAGGAGGAGGAGGAGGAGGAGGAGGAGGAGGAGGAGGAGGAAGAAGAAGAAGAAGAAGAAGAAGAAGAAGAAGAAGAAGAAGAAGAAGAAGAAGAAGAAGAAGAAGAAGAGGAAGAAGAGGAACAAGAACAAGAACAACAAGAACAACAACAACAACAACAACAACAACAACAACAACAACAACAACAACAACAGATGAAGAAAGAAAAACAAAAATAGAAAAAAAGAAAAAAATATATATCTAGTATCTTCACCCCCCCAAAACAAAAAACAAGAGTACCTAACAAGGGCAACAAACCAAGTACGGTGCTAACAGTACATTTTTTTCCCCCTTTCTCTCTCCTTTAATCTTTTTTTTTTACAAGGGTTATTGAGTCCATACCAGGGAAAGAAGAGGAGGAGGAGGAGGAGGAGGAGGAGGAGGAGGAAGAGGAGGAGGAGGGTAGGGGAAGGAGATACCTAGATACCTGTATTGTGGCCTTGTAAAAATAATAATAAAAAAAAGATAGGTAAGATGACGTGTTTTTATTTCCTTATTTTCTCTGTCTCAAGGCAAAGTTGAAGAGTTTAGGACAGGAAAACAAGAGTAGTGGGACGAGAGAGAGAGAGAGAGAGAGAGAGAGAGAGAGAGAGAGAGAGAGAGAGAGAGAGAGAGAGAGAGAGAGAGAGAGAGAGAGAGGGGCGAGCAAGACCAAGGGCGGAGAAAACGAGACTGTTATTTCTTGGGTACACTTCGGTAAAAAAAAAAGTAAATAAATAAAAAAAAATAAATAAAAAAAAACACTAAATAAATAAAAAGTTGGGTCTGTTACTTTACTGGCTTCTGTGGGTACGCTGTAATTGGGAGAAT
The DNA here is from genome assembly GCF_035594125.1 of Scylla paramamosain. Classification (NCBI taxonomy): domain Eukaryota; kingdom Metazoa; phylum Arthropoda; class Malacostraca; order Decapoda; family Portunidae; genus Scylla; species Scylla paramamosain. The sequence goes on along the minus strand of NC_087175.1, from coordinate 2,756,127 downwards.
TGTGGATTAGATGGCGTGGGAAAAAAAAAAAAAAAGAAAAAGACGATGTAGAAAGGTAAGAATCAGAGAAGGAGAATGAGAAGAAGAATCGAGTGACGGAAAGAAGAATAATTGATAAAAGAGTATACATGACAAAACAAAGAAAAAAATAATAGAATAGGTGGGGGAAAAGAAAACAGTGATGGGAAAGGTAAAAAAAAATAAGAGAAACTGGGGGAATAGGGAGAATCTGATAACGGAAAGAATAAGTGAAGTGATAAAAGACTGTAAACATGAAAATAGATGCAATAAGGAGAAGAACAGTGGTGAAAACTGAAGAATATATAAATAAGAAGAGGGAAACAAGAGGAATGATTAAAAAAGATGCAAATTAAAGAATGAAGGGGAATAGGAAGAATGAGATGACGGAAAGGAGAATGAGAGAATGGATGAAAAGTGTATGCATGAAATGGATAAATAATAAAGGACGCGAGGAAGAAAGAGGTGAAAAATGAAGGAAATGTTGATAAGGAAAGACGAGAGAGAGAGAGAGAAAAAAAAAAAAAGGAAAAACGAGATAAGAAGCAGATTACTAAAAAGAAAACACATTAAATGGAAAACAAGAAAAAAAAAACACGAAAAAAATTGGAGACGCAAAAGAAACACCTGTCCCTCTCTTCCCCCCCCCAAAAAAAAAAGGAGAGAAATGAAGAAAAAAATAAAGTAATTTCTCCCTCACATTCAAGACTTACCACGTAGAAATAAAAGAAAGAAAAAGTGAGACTGGAGAACGATAACAAGAAAGAAAGAAAGAAAGAGAAAAGAAAAGAAAAAACAGATTAGGAAGCTGCTTTTTTTAAATCTTTCAAAGTTAGAAAGTGAAAAAGAAAAGAAGAAGAAAAAAAGGCTGAAAACCTGTTATTTTTCTTATTCCATTTTTTTTTACTCAAAGGTTTCAGGTAACAGACAGGTAAATCCAGGTAAGCCCATATAAGGACGAATACCTGACGTGAACTGAACCAGGTAACAAAAAACGAAAAGGCGAAGTACCTAAGTAAGGCCGTCCTGTCTCTTTCTACATCAGGGTACTCACCAGGAGCAGGCGGGGGGAGGGAGGAGGGAAGGGGCGGGGGAGAGAGTGTGTGTTTCTGCTCTCTCTCTCTTTCTCTCTCTGTAATTGAAGGGAGAATACACGTGTCATTAGATGGGACTGTGAGGAGGTGGTGGTGGTGGTGGTGGTGGTGGTGGTGGTGATGGTGGTGGCCTAGTAGTAGTAAATATTGTTGTTTAGTTATTATTATTTTTATTATCATTAATATTATCATTAATATTATAAGTAGCAAGACTAGTATTGGCAGTATGATAATTACCAATATCATTAAACCATCATTATATTCGTTTTTGCTGTTACTGTCACTAAATATATTACTACTATTGTATTAGTCATACTACTACTACTACTACTACTACTACTACTACTACTACTACTATTTCTTCTACAACCACTACTATTACTACGATTTCAACAACTACAACTGATACCTCTCCTTCTCCACCTCCACCTCCTACTACTACTACTACTACTACTACTACTACTACTACTACTACCACCACCACCACCACCACCACAATAGCTACAGTCGCGCTACAAGTCAAATATATCAAAAGAATTTAGGTTACAGTCAAGAAAATGCTGACTAAGAAATATTGCGAGAGAGAGAGAGAGAGAGAGAGAGAGAGAGAGAGAGAGAGAGAGAGAGAGAGAGAGAGAGAGAGAGAGAGAGAGAGAGAGAGAGAGAGAGAGAATTATAAATATCCTTACATTTATTTCGCTTCTAATTCATGCCAATATTTCGGGCACAAGTGATACAAAGTGGGAGAAAGTGAAAGGTGTGCTAAAGAAGGAAACAGGGAGACAGGAAACAAAGATAAGGAGACGAGGGGAAAAAATAATTGCAATCTTACAGAAATTAAAGGTATAATAAAACCAGAAAAAAATAATGAAAAAAAGAAAGATAAAGAGAAATAGAGAAACGCAAAAGTAAAAGGAAATGAGAAGTAATGAGGATTTTTAAAAAGGAAAAAAAAAAAAAAAAAAAGAGTAAATTAGAACAAGAATATATTAAAGAATAAAAGTGAATAGGGTTTAAATGTAATATTTAGCATAATAATAATAATAATAATAATAATAATAAAAAGTGATGATGAAAATATAAAAACAACAAAAAAATGAAAAGTCAGCAATGAGGCAAAAAAAAAAAAAAATAAATAAAATAAAAAAATAAAATAATAAAAAATAAATAAATAAAAAAAGAAAATAAAAAAAGGAGGTTATTTACAAACAGGAAAATAAACAAAATTTAATAAAATGGAAGCTAAAAGTAATGGTAAAAAAATAACTCAGTAACAAATTGATAAAAAAAAAAAAAAATACTAGATAAGAAAAAAAACATGACTTGTGGGTAAGAATGATGAACAATGATAAAGACAATGAATAAAAATAATGAATAATGATAATAGTAGTTAATATGATAACGAATAATAGTAAGAATAATTAACATAGATAACGAACAGTAATAAGCATAATGAGAATAAGACCAAGATAAAATAGAAGTAATGAATAGTAATTCAGATAGTGAAGATAGTTAATAACGAGAAAAATCATGAATAATAGTAAAAGATAATGAAAAGATAACAAATAACGACAAAAAATAAAGAAAAAAATGATAAACACAACGAACAGCGATAAAAACAATGAATAATAGTAATAATAACAAACATGACATGCAACACCACACATTTAAGTAAATAGGAAGAAAAATTAACACAAATAAAAAAAAAGGTTAAGAGATATTAAAAAAAATATATAATAATAGTAATAAATAAAAACGAGGACACGATAAATCTAGTTGAAAATGACCCCGTTAAATTCGAGATGATACACAAAGAGAAGTAAAAAAAAAAAAAAAAAAAAAAGTGAAAGAAGGAAGAAAAAAAGAAAAGAAAAAAAAGAAAAGAAAGAAAATCAATATCACGGTAGGTCTGTCTGTTCCGCCTCTGTTCACTTGTTATACAGCGTACTGTTATGCATCGCGGCCCAGTTATTCATCTCGTTGCTTCACTGTGAGGCTTCGGAACACTGATCTAATGCGAGTGAAGCTTCGACACGTGCTAATACTATTTTCTGAAAGTGACAATATTTTCTTTTATTTTCGTTGTTCTGTTTACTTATATATATTTAAAAAAAAAGGCGTATTTCTTTCTTTCTTTCGCTACGTGTCTTCGTTATCTATCTATCTTTTCTTTCTTTCCTTCTTTCTTTGTTTCTTTACTATTTTCTTTTACAGTCTTTCATATATTTCTGTTTCGTGCGAATCAAGAATTATCACTTTTCTTTTGATCACCATCAGTATTTTCTATCATTTTCTTTTTTCTTTTTTTTTTTCCTCATATATTCAAGAGTTCCTTTGATTCATTTACTTCACAAGAGACTCACCAATCAGGGAACATTTCACACAGTTATTCATTTACGTACTTGTCCATGCATTCATCAGCTTACAAACCGGTGCACTGTTTTTTCTTTCTTTTCTTTTTCTTCGGTTTTTTCCTTCATTATTTTTATTTATTTATTTATCTATTTTTTTTTTTTGGTCATTGATGTAAGCATGCTACCGTGAAAAAAGGGGAGTGGGGAGAAAGGAAAAGAGGTCAACAATCTCCTATCTATTTTAACAGACGCAGTGCAGGGAGCTTTTTTCCCCCCGTTTTCTTTTTTCTTTTCATTTTTTTCTTAATTTTTTTGCCCTTGGCCTACCTCCTTCAATGGCAAAAAATATTATATATATATGAAATTTTTTTTTTCCTGGTAGAGGTTAAGGTGTGAGGGAATGTTACAGTGAGTGTGTGTGTGTGTGTGTGTGTGTGTGTGTGTGTGTGTGTGTGTGTGTGTGTGTGTGTGTGTGTGTGTGTGTGTGTGTGTGTTACAGTACTTTTTTTTTGTATATACATAAATCGTACATCTTAACACACACACACACACACACACACACACACACACACACACACACACACACACACACACACACACACACACAGCACAATTTTTTAAAGCTTTCACCAATTACTTTTTCACATTTCAACTTATTTTTTCTCATAATAATCATAAACGCGTCATTTTAAAATCTCTCTCTCTCTCTCTCTCTCTCTCTCTCTCTCTCTCTCTCTCTCTCTCTCTAATCTCATCCTAACATTCACACATCTAAACACAAACCCCCATACCCATTTCCTATCCACACACACACTTCCCACCCACTCTTCCACACCAAACCCTACCAAATATTCTTTAAAAGGACAAGTGAATGTGGAGCAGGCAAAATTTCACCACATAATCACAAACACAAATTACTCCCTTTTTTTTTTTCCCCCAACCCAAACATTTGCAACTTTTCGCTTGAGTTCCCCCCGAAGAGTTTTATTTTTCCCCGCTCGTATCTCTCTATTTTTTTATGATCATCTCTTGCAGCATCAAATAATAAACTTTCTCAGCGGTCTGCACTTGTTCTGATTATTTTTTTGTGTGTTGAGTGTGTGTGTGTGTGTATGTCTCTCTCTCTCTCTCTCTCTCTCTCTCTCTCTCTCTCTCTCTCTCTCTCTCTCTCTCTCTCTCGAACCTGCTTTTCCGGTTTGCGTAGGTTTGGTATCAATTTATTAAGGTGTTGTTGTTGTTGTTGTTTTTGGTGGTGGTGGTGGTTGTGGTTGTGGTGGTGTTCGTCTTGTTGTTGTAGTTGTTGTTGGTGGTGGTGGTGGTGGTGGTTTTCCTGCTGTTATAATCATTGTTACTATTATTTTTACTACTACTACTACTACTACTATTATTATTATTATTATTATTATTTTATGGGTGTGTCAGTTGTTCAAGCTTAAATTGGTGGTTCGTTCTGATGTGTGTGTGTGTGTGTGTGTGTGTGTGTGTGTGTGTGTGTGTGTGTGTGTGTGTGTGTGTGTGTGTGTGTGTGTGTGTGTGTGCTTCTTTATGTCTTCTTCCGTCTGTTTCTTCACCTAATGAAGAAATTGAGCAGGTTTCTTAAGTTCCATTTTCCTCCCCCTCCTCCTCCACCTTCATCATCACCATCTTCTTCTTCTTCTTCTTCTTCTTCTTCTTCTTCTTCTTCTTCTTCCTTCTTAGGTATTATTACCATTCTTATCATTAAAAGTATTATTAATCATCATCATCATCATCGTTTTCTTTTCTTCTTCTTATTATTAATATTACAATTCATCTGACTCAGTTTTCCCGTTTTCTTTTGAGTTCATAGAAAATGAGGTGCCGTTCCAGCCCAGCCTGTCGTCTCTCTCTCTCTCTCTCTCTCTCTCTCTCTTAGTAAAGCGTGCGAGCCGATAAACTGGGTAAAAGAGAGAGAGAGAGAGAGAGAGAGAGAGAGAGAGAGAGAGAGAGAGAGAGAGAGAGAGAGAGAGAGAGAGAGAGAGAGCATGACACAGCAAAATAGTAAATGTCATGGAAATAGAAAGCAAGAATGAGTTTGAATCCAGTTTTGAGACAGACCGAGAGAGAGAGAGAGAGAGAGAGAGAGAGAGAGAGAGAGAGAGAGAGAGAGAGAGAGAGAGAGAGAGAGAGAGAGAGAGAGAGAGAGAGTAAATTATTAAAGAAAGGAAGAAGGGAAACAGGATAAGATAGAAGGAAGGGAGGAGAAAGAGATGAAGGAAAAGATAGAAAGAAGAAAGAAGGGATGATGTGATGGATGAATGAAGGGAGAGAGACAAAGAGGAGGAGGAGGAGGAGGAGGAGGAGGAGGAGGAGGAGGAGGAGGAGGAGGAGGAGGAGGAGGAGGAGGAGGAGGAGGAGGAGGAAGGAATGATGTTTAATCTCTTTGACCTGAAAACTCTCCTTGTGTTGCTTTCTTGGGCAAAAAATATTAATAAAAAACTGGTGAACTTAAAAATAACCGATGTTAGTGTGTCAGTGTGTGCGTGTCCGTGTCCGTGTGTGTGTGTGTGTGTGTGTGTGTGTGTGTGTGTGTGTGTGTGTGTGTGTGTGTGTGTGTCAATTTAGGTGAGATTCAATTATGTATCACCCAATTAGCTGTCTAATGTACTTAAAATTGCATAATGTAACAACTTTGCTCTCTCTCTCTCTCTCTCTCTCTCTCTCTCTCTCTCTCTCTCTCTCTCTCTCTCTCTCTCTCTCTCTCTCTCTCTCCTTGTTACGGTACTTATCTATAATTATTTCTCCTTTATTCTTCTTTATCATCTTGCCATTTTTTCCTCTTCCTCCTTTCTTGTTCATATTCGTATTATCCCTGTTCTCTTTTCTCCTTCTTCCTCTTCTTCTTGTTCTCCTACGTGGCTGTTCTCTTATCTCCCTCTTCCTTTTTTATCTTCCTGCCCTTCTTTCTATTGTCCAGTTCCTAATTTCTCTCCCCCTCTTCTTCTATTACTCTTTCTCCCTTTACACGTCATCTCCCTCTTGTCTTTTATCTCGTTTTTTCTCTCTCTCTTCCCCTTTCTCTTGTTTTCTTTCTCTTTCCTTCCCTCTCGCCCACAAACTCTTCTCTTTTTCTTACTGTGGCGATTAAGTGATAATACTCTCTCTCTCTCTCTCTCTCTCTCTCTCTCTCTCTCTCTCTCTCTCTCTCTCTCTCTCTCTCTGGATGTGTGTGTGTGTGTGTGTTCTAAATGCATGTCTGTCTGTCTGTCTATTTGTCTGTTTGTCTGCCTGCCTGTCTGTCTGTCTCTCACACTGTCTATATCTTTGCAATGCCGTCCGTCCGTCTGTCTGTCTGTCTGTCTGTGATGTTAGAGGAAAGAAAGAAAAACGAAAGAAGAAGAGAAGGAAGACAATGGAGAAGAAAAGAAAGAAATAATAATAAATAATGAAATTTTAAATATCAGTAGAACGCTGGAAACCTGATTGTGTGAAACTGTTTCGTAAAGATAACAGAGAGAGAGAGAGAGAGAGAGAGAGAGAGAGAGAGAGAGAGAGAGAGAGAGAGAGAGAGAGAGAGAGAGAATATTTCACTTTCCTTTCTTTCTTCATCATTATTCCTTAATTTTTTTCCCTATTCAGTTATTTTTTCACTACTATTTTTCTTTTCGTTTATTTTAATCACCATTTTATTCTCTTTTGAAATTACATACTTAAATAGTCTCTCTCTCTCTCTCTCTCTCTCTCTCTCTCTCTCTCTCTCTCTCTCTCTCTCTCTCTCTCTTCACTAAATCTCCTCCCAACATATGTTTTCCTCCAAGTTCTGACACTGACTGGAGGAAAACCTCTCTCCTTCCTTCCTCACACCCTCACAAATTCTCTCCTCCTCCTCCTCCTCCTCCTCCTCCTTCCTTTAAACACTCTACTCTCCTGCACTTCCTCCTCCATACCCTCCTCCTCCTCCTCCTCCTCCTCCTCCTCCTTTTCTGCATATATGTATACTTTTCCCATTTTCCTCTCCCCTCTCTCCTTCCGCGGCGTATTTTTCTTTCCCCCTTTTCTTTCCTCCCCTCACTTCCACTTTCTTTCCTCCAAAGCTCCTTGTATTGTGTATGCTATTCATATTCTTCCCTCTCCCCTCGATTTCCGTATTTTTTCCCCTCAAAGTGTCTTGTATAATATGGTTTCTCTATTTTTTCCCCTCTTTCCGCTTGTTTCGTTTCCTTTTTCTATATTTTTCTTCTTTTAATGTCTTCATGCTGTTTCTTTGTTCGTCTTCTTCCGTATCTTCCCTTTTTTTCCCCTTGTTTTGCTATTTTTTTCGGTTTTTTCCCCTCTTTCCTCTTTCTTTTCCGTGTTTTTTTTTTTTAAATATTTCCTTCTATCAACCTGACTTTTTTTTCTCTCATTTCCCTCATTTTGACTTCTTCTTTTTCCCTTTACCCCTTTCTTTCCATTTTTTCCCCTATTCTTCTCCCCTCTCTCCTTATCGTATCTGTGCATCTCTTCCATACTTTCTTCCCCCTCTTAACTCCTCTATTCTCCCCTCACTTCCCTTTTTCCCTATACGGTTCTTTTTATCCCTATTTTCCTTTCCCCTCTTGCCTGTTATACGGTTTCCCCTCTTCATGTCTTGCTTGCTTTCCTCATTCTTCTGCACACCCCCTCCCCGCTCTCTCTCTTTCTCTTTCTCCCCTCTACTATAGCTTCTATGGGCAGCGCTGTTCCTCTCCCCTTGTCTGGCCTTGGTTCCCCTCGTCTCCCCTCACCAAGAGGCGCAGACAGCTCGAGGTTTCCCGTTAACATTTGAGTTTTCCTAAGTTGGCTTCGCTTTCCCCTCACTTACTCCTCCCTTCTCTGTGTTATTGTCATGCTAAGCTGGCATGCGTGTCTCCTTTCTCTCTCTCTCTCTCTCTCTCTCTCTCTCTCTCTCTCTCTCTCTCTCTCTCTCTCTCGGGAAATATTATATTGGTTAGTGTGTTTTTCTTTGTATTTTCGTCTCTCTCTCTCTCTCTCTCTCTCTCTCTCTCTCTCTCTCTCTCTCTCTCTCTCTCTCTCTCTCTCACTTTCTGTCCTTCTTAACTAATCTCCTTTTGTTTTGCTACCTTAAACCATTCTCTCTCTCTCTCTCTCTCTCTCTCTCTCTCTCTCTCTCTCTCTCTCTCTCTCTCTCTCTCTCTCTCTCCTTTCTGTTCCCGGCGCCTCACTGGCATATTTACGTTCACCTTATTTACGGGGGTGGCTGTTTACGGGGTTCTTGGGGGGTGGGGGAGGAGAAGGAGGGGGATCTCAGCCTCCCCCTTAAGCGGTCATTATTTGGGGATGAAGGTTGGGGGGTAAGGAAGGAGGAGGAGGAGGAGGAGGAGGAGGAGGAGAGTAGGGGGGTAGGTAGGACGGTGAGGGAGAAGGAGGTAAGAGAGAAATGGAGGGAAGAGGAGATGGAGGAAGAGAGGAGTGGAAGAGAGAGAGAGGTGGAAGGAAGACGAGATGGAGGAAGAGGAAGGAGAGAAAGGAGGAGAGGAGTGAGGGAGAAGAATGCAGAGCAGAAGGAAGAAGAGAGGGAGTGAGAGGGAGGGATAAAGAAGGGAAGGAGAGAGAGAGAGAGAGAGAGAGAGAGAGAGAGAGAGAGAGAGAGAGAGAGAGAGAGAGAGAGAGAGAGAGAGAGAGAGAGAGAGAGAGAGAGAGAGAGAGAGAGAGAGAGAGAGAGAGAGAGAGAGAGAGAGAGAGAGAGAGAGAGAGAGAGAGAGAGAGAGAGAGAGAGAGAGAGAGAAGCAGAGCGAGAAGAATAGATGGAAGAAAGAAGGAAAGAGAAGAAAGGGGGATGAAGGGGAGAAGGGAGATGTAAGGAGATAGCAGAGGGGAGGAGAAGAGAAAGAGAGAGAGAGAGAGATAAAGGTGAAAGAGAGAATTGGAAGGAGGAAGGAGAGGGAAAGAGAAAAAGGAAAGGAGAGAGAGAGAGAGAGAGAGAGAGAGAGAGAGAGAGAGAGAGAGAGAGAGAGAGAGAGAGAGAGAGAGAGAGAGAGAGAGAGAGAAAGAAAGAATTGCAAGACGGAAGAGAAGGAAAGGAGGGGAGGAGAAAGATTTTTAGAATTCATGAAAAAGAAAATAGAGGATTTGAAAAGAAGGAGGGAAGGAAGCAAGGAGAAAAAAATAATAATAATAAGAGAGAAGGGAAAGATTTTAGGATTTTAAATAAAGGAAAGAAATACAGCCAAATTAAATCTCCATTAATTTGGCCATTTAAACCTGTCTCTTTACTTAGGTAGGGCATTTAAATATCCCTTCAGTTAGATCATTTAAAGGCCTCTTCAAGCGTGGCATTTAAATCCGATTTTTTTTATCGAGATATTTAAATGTCTAGAGTTATATATTCCCTGCCTGCCTGTCTGTCTGTCTGTATGTATGTCTGTTTGTCTGTCTTTTATTCTGTCTGTCTATTTGTCTGTCCATCTGTGTGTCCATCTGTTTGTCTGTCTGTCTGTTTGTCTGTGTCTGTGTTCGTGTTTTTTTTTCTTTTTTTTTTCTCTCGTTTTCGTTCTGATTTTCACGCGAGATGTTGAGAAAATATTTTACAGTCTTGATTCTCTCTCTCTCTCTCTCTCTCTCTCTCTCTCTCTCTCTCTCTCTCTCTCTCTCCTCCAAGTTTCCCTGAGCACAAGGATTCATTCTCCTGGATTATCACGTCGATATATTGGGTGCCCATCTCTCTCTCTCTCTCTCTCTCTCTCTCTCTCTCTCTCTCTCTCTCTCTCTCTCTCTCTCTCTCTCTCTCTCTCTGTGTGTGTGTGTGTGTGTGTGTGTGTGTGTGTGTGTGTGTGTGTGTGTGTGTGTGTGTGTGTGTGTGTGTGTAAATTATCTTCACGTGCACCTTCACCTTGAGATGCACACACACACACACACACACACACACACACACACACACACACACACACACACACACACACTCATGTACTCTCCCAAGGGTGCGTGTCATGTATGTGTTTGTGGTCTGATGTATGTTGTTAGTGTGTGTGTGTGTGTGTGTGTGTGTGTGTGTGTGTGTGTGTGTGTGTGTGTGTGTGTGTGTGTGTGTGTGTGTGTGTGTGTTGGTTTCTCATGTGTGTTGTCTTTAATGTCGTGAACGCTCTCTCTCTCTCTCTCTCTCTCTCTCTCTCTCTCTCTCTCTCTCTCTCTCTCTCTCTCTTTACACCCTCTAAAATTCCTTTCTCCAGTCAATTTCCCCACTTTTAAATTCCCCGATCCCCCCATCACTCACTCTCCCCCTCTCCTCTCCCCTCCTGTCCCCCTTTCCCTCCCCACCCCTCCAATTACCTTGTCCTCACCTTCCCTATCTAACTACTCTTAATCCTAACATTCCCTACCTACGCCCTCGATCATTCTCCCCCCTCCTCAAGCTATGCGTCACCCCCTCCCCCCAAAGCTCCGTCAATGCTCCCATATTCCCCCATTTTTTTTTTTTTTCGTTAGTACTTTCCTTATTTATCGTTTTATCAGTATTTCTTTATCCCTTATTTATTTGTTTTTTGTTCTTTTTTTGTTTTTCTTTCCTAATGTTCTTTAAATTCCGTTTTATTTCGTTAACTCTTTCTTCCTTTATTCTGTTTATCATTGTCTGCTTTCTCCCCTCATTCTCCTGTTTGCTCATTTTTCCTTTTTCAGTGTTTCTTCCATTTTCTTTCCTTTGTCATCTCTTCCTTCATTCATTATTCTTATCAGTGCTTTCCCCAACCCTTATTCCTCGTTTATTGTCATTTTCCTCTTTTCCAGTACTCATTAACTCCCTTCTTATTAACATTTTCTTTATTTATCCTTTTATCAGTTTCGTTCATGGATCTTCGTTCTTTCAATTCTTCCTGTCTCTCCGTTCACCCCCATCAAATTTCTTTCAATGCCTAATTTTTGCCTTCAACTCTCCCTCACTTCCTTTTCCTCTATCAAAGCTATCTCAATGTTTTGTTTTTTTCCCTTCAAGTCTCCCTCAATTCCTTCACCCCTCTTCCTTCACCTCTTCAACTTTTCCCCACTGCCTTCAATCACCCTTCTATCTTCTCTTCAATGCATTCTTGTCCTTCTTTCCTTAGCAATTTGTCAACCCCCTTCCATTTCCCCTTCCCCCACTGTCTCCCTTTCTCAGTTCCCCCCTTCCTTTCTCTTCTCACCTCCCCTTCCCTTCCCTTCCCTTCCGCCTCAGTTCCTTCCTAGTCAAGGCTAGTCAAGGTAGTCATTGCTATATCAATTAACCTTCAGACTCCCTCAGGCAAATAAAATAAGAGTTGATAAAAAAAGAGAAAGAAAAAAATGTATTTATGAAAGAAAACAACAAATTTTACGCTATGGTTTTGTCTACAAGGTCTTTAGGTATGTACGCACGCACACACACACACACACAGACACACACACACATACATATTATTTTTGATTAGATGTGAATATTCATGAGTACTCCCTCCTCTTCTTTATCCGTTTTCTCTCCACCGTTTTCTGTTCCCCATCATTGTTCTAATACCTGAACTGCGTTTTCTACGAGTTCTGCGTGACGGGAGCTAAGTTGTCTCGTTTTCTTTGTTATTTTTTATTTATTTATTTTTTTATATCTTTCATAGTTACTTTTTATTTAATTTTGTTTCCATAAGGTTATTTTTTATGGTTGATGTTATTGTTACTTCTTGTTTAATGTTTTGGTTTCCCTTAATTAATGCTTTCGTAGCTTTTGTTCGTGTGTTTGTTCATTGGTACTTCCTCTATTTCATATTTGGAGTAATTTGCTTATATGTCATTTTTTTTATATATTTGTTTCTTTTTAGTTTAATTTCTATTTTGAATTGCCTTATTTTCCGTATTTTCTGAATTTTTTTTTTATTTTTGTTCCTTTTTCCTAGTGCGCGTTTTCCTTCTTTTCCTACTTTTTTCAGTCCTATTACGTGTTTTCCTATTATAACACCACATATTTCCTACAAATGAACTTTCTAAATACTTCCATTCACAGTCACTTCCTACAACAAACGCTCCAACGGAAAAGATTTATAACAATTAGCTCAATTCACTTTCCAAATAGCTTCGTTCTTGGTCACTTCCTCACTACAAATACTCTCGGAAAATATTAAGCCATTAACAGTCATTTCCTCTTCATAAACACACTAACCTCACTTCTTAATCTTCCTCCTTTACAACCACACTAACTTCACTTCATAATCTCCCTGGCTAATCACCTCAGTGGCCTTTGTGAAAATACTCGTGGTGGTAACTGAGCGTTTCTCGATACAGGACGCTGCTGCCTCTCCCTGCCAGTCCTCTCGCCTCCTCCCTTAGTGACACTCAAAGAAAAAAAAAAATAAATAAATAAATAAATAAATAAATAAAAATAAATAAATAAATAAGTCCAAGAAAATATGAAAAAAATCCACAATTTAGTTACTTGCGAATGCTCAATTTCCACATTAACACAAAGGCACTGTTCAGAATGGGTAATCATCGCTGTGGTCTTTCAAAACACTTGTGTTGGGAAAGCAAGGAGTTTTTGAGGTTATTTTACGGTTCTAGTGACAGGTTAACAAGATTTCTACATTATGAACATGAAAAACACTACTGAGAATCCGCCTAATCATCGCTATGGCCTTTGAAAACAGTCGTGGTGAGGGCGCATTGTTACGACCGTTGCGTGGATAACAAATATGTCTAACTTTTAAAATTAATAAAGAGACACTAAAAAACACACACACTTTATCGATAATATACTTAATAGAACAATATTTTTCTTCTATTTTTCAAGATTTAACCATCGGTAATCTTAGGAGAAAAATTTTCAATCACAAAATTTGTATATATTTTTTTTTACAAGCCTGGATCATAATTAAAAAAAAAAAAAAACGAAAAAATCTCTAAAATTCCTGTTTGATAACAGATACACATTCCTTACTAATTAAAGAAGAACCACAGTATATCCGTTTGTCTGTCTATCTACATATCCAGTTGTCTGTCTGTCTGCCTATCTGTCTGTCTTCCAATCTGTCTATCAACTTATCCGTCATCTGTCTGTCTACCATTTATCTGTCAGTGTGTCAGGTACCCTCCAACGCCCTATTGCACAGTACCCACCACCAGCACATCATTTGGATTAGTCTGGTACCTTCATGTTTCAACGCTCTCTTCACTTCTCCCGCGCCTCCCCCGCAGCTGATCCCTCGCGTCCCCGCCCCGCAGGACAGACACTCGTACATAGCCCACTGTTAGGATGTTTTGTGGGTGGCCCTTTATCGATAATGGAAGAGAGGCGCCTTGATGCACTAACAGGCGTCAATACAAGGTGGTGGCGGCGGCGGCGGTGGTGGTGGTGGTGGTGGTGGTGGGTAAAGGGAGGGGAACAGGCTGAAGAGAGAGAGAGAGAGAGAGAGAGAGAGAGAGAGAGAGAGAGAGAGAGAGAGAGAGAGAGAGAGAGAGAGAGAGAGAGAGAGAGAGAGAGAGAGAGAGAGAGAGAGAGAGAGACGAGGGAAGGAAGGAAAAAGATTGAGGGCAGAAAAATAAAGATGTAAATAAATATAATATAAAAAAAAAAAGAGGAGGAGGAGCGCAGGAGAGGAAGGAGGCAGCTAATGCAAGAAGAGAGGAGGAGGAGGAGGAGGAGGAAATGGTAGGAAGGAAAAGAGGAAGGTGAGATTAAAACTGGAGAGATACGAAGAGGAGGAGGAAGAGGAGGAGAAAGGCGTGAAGAAAGAAATCGACAGGATTGAGAAAACTGATAAAAATGAGGACAAAGAAGGAGGAGGAGGAGGAGGAGGAGGAGGAGGAGGAGGAGGAGGAGGAGGAGGAGGAGGAGGAGGAGGAGGAGAAGGAGGTGGAGGATAAATTCTAGACAATGACAAAGATAGACCGAAGATAAATTTCTGGGAAGTCCCTGAGATAATTAGCGTGTGTGTGTGTGTGTGTGTGTGTGTGTGTGTGTGTGTGTGTGTGTGTGTGTGTGTGTGTGTGTGTGTGTGTGTGTGTGTGTGTGAGGAACAAAGGATTCGTACCAGCATAAAAGAGAAAGAAGGAAAAAGGGGAAAAAAGGAAGAGTAAACGGAGAGGAAAGATGAAAAGAGAAAGAAAAGCAATCGCATAGAAATTGATTTTAAATTTTTATATGTCAATTTTTTGTCTCCCTTTGGCGTGTGTGTGTGTGTGTGTGTGTGTGTGTGTGTGTGTGTGTGTGTGTGTGTGTGTGTGTGTGTGTGTGTGTGTGTGTGTGTGTGTGTGTGTGTGTATCTTTCCTGCAAGAGAGCGTGTGTGTCTGATTCTCTGTCTGTTTATCTGTCTGTCTATCCACCAATTTATTTATCTGTTTCCCTATTTATCTAATTCTCTCTCTCTCTCTCTCTCTCTCTCTCTCTCTCTCTCTCTCTCTCTCTCTCTCTCTCTCTCTCTCTCTCTCTCTCTCTCCATAACTCCAGCAGGCTTTTGTGTATGCATAATATACAACACACACACACACACACACACACACACACACACACACACACACACACACACACACACACACACACACACACATACACACACAGGTGAGATAAGGCCTAATTAAAGGGACATGCAGGTGAAATGTTCCCAGCAATTTTTTCTCGCTCACATGAGAGAGAGAGAGAGAGAGAGAGAGAGAGAGAGAGAGAGAGAGAGAGAGAGAGAGAGAGAGAGAGAGAGAGAGAGAGAGAGAGAGAGAGAGTCCACCCACACTCAACCACAAAAAAATAAATAAATAAATAAAAAAATAAACACGAATATTATAAATGCAAATTATTTTAAAAGTTTCATCTCAACTTAAAATTTCGCTTCTGTAATTTTTTCCTTCCCCCTTTTCACCCTCCCCCCCAAAAAAAAAGTAATAATGACAACAATAATATAACTGTGACAGACTCATTAACACACACACACACACACACACACACACACACACACACACACACACACACACACACAACTTTCGATATTTAAAAATTTCCTGGAATTGAGGAAAGTTGAGAGAGAGAGAGAGAGAGAGAGAGAGAGAGAGAGAGAGAGAGAGAGAGAGAGAGAGAGAGAGAGAGAGAGAGAGAGAGAGAGAGAGAGAGAGAGAGAGAGAGAGAGAGACCTATCCCAACACAAACAGGAACAAATAAAAAAGTTACCCCTGCACCGTTTTCTCTCAAGGCAACGAAAGAAAACGACACGCAGGTAATTACTAACTCTACTTTTCTCTAGTTTTTTCTCTGTCCAATGAAATAGAAAACAGAGCCCATCTAGAGAGAGAGAGAGAGAGAGAGAGAGAGAGAGAGAGAGAGAGAGAGAGAGAGAGAGAGAGAGAGAGAACTCATCAGTGGAAGCAAACAAAGCCTCCACCAATTAGAAAACGAGCAAAACCATCCAATTAAACAAGGGTGGTCGTGATCTGTTGACTTAATTGGCTATTACGACCACGTTTAAAGTACTAGTAGTAGTAGTAGTAGTAGTAGTAGTAGTAGTAGTAGTAGTAGTAATAGTAGTAGTAGTAGTAGTAGACACAGATAGACAAAAAAAATACAGAGAGAGAGAGAGAGAGAGAGAGAGAGAGAGAGAGAGAGAGAGAGAGAGAGAGAGAGAGAGAGAGATACACCCCATATATAGACTGCCCGCTTTACATTACATTAGTTACCCATTGCTGTCTATTTTTATCACCGCTACCTCCGTTTTCTTTGATGCTACACATTCACATACCAGAGAGAGAGAGAGAGAGAGAGAGAGAGAGAGAGAGAGAGAGAGAGAGAGAGAGAGAGAGAGAGAGAGAGAGAGAGAGAGAGAGAGAATCTTCAGGGAAATCAAGAGAGGAAGCTCATGAGGAGGGAATGAAGCTTTTGAATGAAATCTGGATGGAGGAGAAGGAAAAGGAAGAGGAAGAGAGAGGAAGAAAAGGAGGAGGAGGAGGAGGAGGAGGAGGAACAAAAAGGAAGAACAAATAACAGTATCTTTGAAGGCTGTTTGTTATAAGCTACACATTTTTGGAGGAGGAGGGGGAGGAGGATGAAGAGGAAGAGGAAGAGGAAGAGAAGGAGGTAAAGAATGGAAAGCTAAAACAGGAAAGGAAGAAAGAGAGAAAAAGGAATAAGAGGAAAAGAAAGAAATGAGATACAAGGAATATCCAGAATATGAGAGAAAAAAAAAGTGCAATGAAAGGGAGGAAGAAAGACAAGATGAAAGGAAAATGTAGGAAAATATTGATGATAAAGAGGAATACTTACAACAACAACAACAACAACAACAACAATAATAATAATACGACGACGACAACAGCAAAGAAAAGAACAACAAGAACAAGAACAAGAACAAGAAAATAAGAAAAAAAGAAGAAACAGAAAATAAACAAGTAATTCTGATTTTACTCTTCATCCTCCTGTTTCCACCACCACCACCACCACCACCACCACCACCACCACCACCACCACCACCACCACCAATGATAATGATAATGATAATAACAGTGGTGGTGGAAGTCAAAGGGATATAATCTTGTGATGGAAAAATTCTTGCTTTGATCATGACAGAGAAATGGAAATAATACATCTTTAATGAGAGAGAGAGAGAGAGAGAGAGAGAGAGAGAGAGAGAGAGAGAGAGAGAGAGAGAGAGAGAGAGAGAGAGAGAGAGAGAGAGAGAGAGAGAGACTTGCTTTTACTGGAACTCAAAACTTTCTCACACGAATTTTACAATTTTTCCCGACTATTGTTGATCTTATGAGAGAGAAAAGAGGGAAAAAACGAGGGAGACACTTTTTTTTCAGAGGCTGGAAGGGAAGGAGAGAGAAGGAAGGAGGGAGAGAGAAGGAGAGGGAGAGGGAGAAGGAGAGGGAGAGGCAGGGAAGAGGGGGAAAAAAATATATTGTTTTCTGAAGTTGTTATGAAATTCTCTCCCTCTCTCTTTCTATTTCTCTATAGATAATTATTTCTTTCCTTCCAAAGGGTAAATAAAACTTCCTTTCTCCTCCTCCTTCTCCTCCTCCTCCCTTACCTCCAAATTAGAAAGGATGTTTGCCCTCTTCCTCCTACTTTAATTCCCTCCCTACCTTCTCTCTCTCTCTCTCTCTCTCTCTCTCTCTCTCTCTCTCTCTCTCTCTCTCTCTCTCTCTCTCTTCCATCCCATTCATTTCCAAACCCATCTAAAAACAGGAAAGAAATGTAAAAGGTGATAAAAGAGAGGAAATGAATGAAGAATAGAGGCAAACTGGTGAACAATAGAGATAAGATAATGAGTAAAAAGGTAGAAGGCAAAATGAATTGATAACAGAATTAAGAGATGAAAGATGAAATAAATGAATAATAATGTAAGTGAATAGTAAATGGAATAAATGAATGGATGAGGGAAAAGGTGATAAATGCGAGAGAAGCGATGAAAGATAAACGTGATGAAATAATAATAATGATAATAATAATAATAATAATAATAATAATAATAATAATAATAATAATAATAATAATAATAATAATATGGACATACTGAAGAACAAAATTACACGAGAAAAAAAATATATAAAAACACATTATAAATAACTGCAGAAAATTATTAATCATCTAAAAAAAAAGAAAAAAAAAACGTTGACGAGCGTTTCCATAATTTAAATTTGAATAGAGAGAAAAAATAACGAAAAAGAGAGAAATAAAAAAAAAGCAGGAAGTACCACATTAAATTTAAAAAGAAAGAAAGAAAGAAAGAAAAAAAAAATACAGTACGAATTTTAGCTCATTTCACGTCATTCTTAACTCTCTCTCTCTCTCTCTCTCTCTCTCTCTCTCTCTCTCTCTCTCTCTCTCTCTCTCTCTCTCTCTCTCTCTCTCTCTCAGGAAGACGATAGAGAGTGAAAAATGAATTAAGTTAAATAGATGCACATGTCACTGCCAATTAAATGAATGAATGAATGAATAAATAATGAAAAAAGAATTCAAACATAAATAAATGGTGATGAATTGCAACCTTCAGGAGGAGGAGGAGGAGGAGGAGGAGGAGGAGGAGGAGGAGGAGGAGGAGGAGGAGGAGGAGTGTGAGAGTTGTGCCAAAATACTTTCATAAGGAAAGATATGCAAGACCATTTTATCTCTCTCTCTCTCTCTCTCTCTCTCTCTCTCTCTCTCTCTCTCTCTCTCTCTCTCTCTCTCTCTCTCTCTCTCTCTCTTGCCGGATGCTGAGGACACTTCCGCTGGCACTCTCCCTCTCACTCTGACCTCTCACACTTTCCCTGACCCCTGGCACTGTCTAGCACTGTCTTCCCGTCTCTTGGCACCACTAGGCACTCATGTCAGGCCGCGACACTGCTTGCCCTGCTGGTGTCTTTTTCTTTTTTCTTTTTTTCTCTTTTTTTCTTTACTGTTTTCCTGTTTTTTTCTTTATTTTTGCCTCGTTTTCTTTTTTATTTAATTTTCCCTCTATTTTTTTTCGCCTTTTCTTATCCTCTATTCCATTTTTTTCCTTTCTTTTCCTCATTTTCCTCATTCAATTTATTTTATATATATTTCCTCTTTATACTTCTTTTCACTGCCAATATGGGAAACACACAAACTTGAAGACAAAATATCACAAAAAAAAAAAAAAAAAAAAAAAAAAATTACCTACTATTTGTACTCACTAGAAAACACAACCTTTTTTTTTTTTATTCATTCATTATCACCATCTTTTTTTCATGCATTCATTATTAAAAACGCTGGGTGAGATGAGAGCGTTAGTTATTTTGACATTTCCCCTTTAACTAACCGAGCAACCAGCCAACAAAGTCTTAATTACACAACCTCTCTCTCTCTCTCTCTCTCTCTCTCTCTCTCTCTCTCTCTCTCTCTCTCTCTCTCTCTCTCTCTCTCTCTCTCTCTCTCTCTCTCTCTCTCTCTCGTTTGTCCCTTTGCCTCTTTTCCCTTAATGTCTCTCTCTCTCTCTCTCTCTCTCTCTCTCTCTCTCTCTCTCTCTCTCTCTCTCTCTCTCTCTCTCTCTCTCTCTCTCTCTATGCCATTAATAACTTTGTGACGTCACCATTAATTAACCAATAGCACAGGAGAAGGAGGAGGAGGAGGTGGAGGAGGAGGAGGAGGAGGAGGAGGAGGAGGAGGAGGAGGAGGAGGAGGAGGAGGAGGAGGAGGAGGAGGAGGAGGAGACATTTGTAATGAGTTGTCTCCCCTTCCTTATCCTCCTTTGCTCCTCCCCCTTTCACTCCTTTCAACACTCCCCCTTCCCCTCTCTCCCTCTCCCTCTCCTTTCCCCTCCACAGCAATTGTCTTAAGCTGTGTTGGTGCCAAACTTATGCTCAGGATGGGTGGCACTGATGAGAGAAGCAAGGGAGAGAGAGGGAGAGTAGTGAGGGGAGGAAGAGGGGAGGTGGTATTACTTATGAGGGAGAATAGGGGAAGGTGAGAGGGAGAAAGGGAGGGTCAGATGCCTCAGGGTGCCAAAAGGAGGATGTTGTTTGTGTTAGTGGTACTGTGGTCACCGTATTTTTTTATTTATTTATTTATTTATTTGTGTTTTGCAGTAAGGGTGAGGTAAAAGGGTTCAGTGGTGCTATGGGTGTTTAAGAAATGGAGTGGTGTTGTGAGGTGCTAGCTGTAATGTGAGGAGGAGAGGAATGTTGTGTTCTTGTTTGTTGTTGTTGTTGTTGTTGTGAGTGGTAGTGTTTGTGGTGGTGGTGTCAGTAGTAGTAGTAGTAGTAGTAGTAGTAGTAGTAGTAGTAGTAGTAGTAGTAGTAGTAGTAGTAGTAGTAGTAGTAGTAGTTGTTGTTGTTGTTGTTGTTGTTGTAGTAGAAGCAACACCACTATCATTATCATTATAATAAGAAAACCTCATTTCAAACATTTCCAATAGCACAACAACAACAACAACAACAACAACAACAACAACAACAAACAACACAAATCCAAACTTCCACCACAACCACCCTAAAAAAAAAAAAAAAAACGCAAATAAATCCGCGCAGGCAACACAATCATAATCACGGCCCTACAAACACACACACACACACACACACACACACACACACACACACACACACACACACACACACACACACACTATAGATAGACACAGCAGTAGTTTTAAAGGCGACGCTCTCCGTGCAATCAAAGCAGACTGACTCACTGCCTTTCATCAGCGTGGCGGAGAGAACCAGCGCTGACAAAACAAACGTTGCTCAATAAACGTTTTTGGAAACATTTTAACCCCCGGGGAAAAAAAAAGAAATGTATCTGTGATGAAATTCGCTGTACAGGTAAACGAAGGCAGGTACTCACAGGTAAAGTGGAAATAGACGAATTGTAACGCAAATTAATGATTGTAAAGTGAAGATTCGTATATGTTTTGGAACAGATGACCTTGAAGATTGCTGGTAAGGGTTAAATTCATGTGTGGGTAAGGGGAAAAAGAGTAAGTGGTAAAAAGAAAAAAAAATTAAAGGTAAGTTAATTCTTTCTTGTTAAAGATTCAATAACGTTTTGTAATATTTGCCCTTGGAAAATGTTGTCAAGGGTTAAATTTAATTCCGGGTAGGAGGAGGAACGTGAAATTAAAGGTAAATTATCACTTGTCAGGA
This sequence comes from Scylla paramamosain, assembly GCF_035594125.1. Classification (NCBI taxonomy): domain Eukaryota; kingdom Metazoa; phylum Arthropoda; class Malacostraca; order Decapoda; family Portunidae; genus Scylla; species Scylla paramamosain. The sequence goes on along the minus strand of NC_087175.1, from coordinate 2,735,164 downwards.
AGGAAAAAAACTTGTAAACGTTTTGAAATACTGAACCTTTAAAAAAGTTGCCACGAATAAAATTATAAGAGATTACGAAAAAAGTGTAAACATTAATGAGTAAATGGTTAAAAGATTCATTCAAAGGTGGATTTACACATGAAAAGTGAAAATTCATAAGCCTTTTATAATATTTTAGCTAGAAACATGTTACAGGATTAAATTTATATATTGGTAAGAAAAAAAGATGTAAACGGATAAATTTCAATGTAGATGAACACCTGCATATATATATATATATATATATATATATATATATATATATATATATATATATATATATATATATATATATATATATATATATATATTTAAGGAAAAAGATGAAGAGACACAAGAGATAAATTCTGAGATTATAAGCGAAGGTAAGAGGCGAAAGACAAGGTAAAAGAACTAATTAAAGAAGAGAAACAAGAGGTGATGTTTATATAACCGACCTTTGTGTGTGTGTGTGTGTGTGTGTTGCTCCCTCACCTGATACACGCTTGCAGGAGGTGTGCGGCTCCGTGCAGGTGACATTAATTAGTTTGAGGCCAGGTAAAGCTGATGATCATTGCGCCTTTAGTGTCTTTTGTGGCCCAGGTGTGATTAACGTGTGTGTGTGTGTGTGTGTGTGTGTGTGTGTGTGTGTGTGTGTGTGTGTGTGTGTGTGTGTGTGTGTGTGTGTGTGTGTGTGTGTGTGTGTGTTGCTAGGGACTACGCGTGAATAAGTGAATAACTCGAGTCACGGAAAGAGAGAGAGAGAGAGAGAGAGAGAGAGAGAGAGAGAGAGAGAGAGAGAGAGAGAGAGAGAGAGAGAGAGAGAGAGAGAGAGAGAGAGAGAGAGAGAGTAATTATATCACTAACGATGCCTCCTGTTGTCTCTTGGGAGAAAGAAGAGCAACGAGGCCATGAGAGGTTGATACCTACTACCCCCCCTCTCTCTCTCTCTCTCTCTCTCTCTCTCTCTCTCTCTCTCTCTCTGTGTGTGTGTGTGTGTGTGTGTGTGTGTTGTGCGTGTGTTTAATTAATAGATGAAAGGAAGGACACACACACACACACACACACACACACACACACACACACACACACACACACACACACACACACACACACACACACACACACACACGAATAAAAAAAAAGGAAATCATAGGTAAATAAATATAATCAGCTTTGAACACACGCACGAGAGAGAGAGAGAGAGAGAGAGAGAGAGAGAGAGAGAGAGAGAGAGAGAGAGAGAGAGAGAGAGAGAAATCACGACTAATTTATGAACTTGGCACAAACTTGAGACTCCAAAGCGAAGTAACGAGGGCGTGGCGAGGCTGTGTACTCTGGCACGAGCTGAGGAGTCCTGCGGGAGTCCTGCCAACAATCCTACCAGAGTCCTACAAGTCGAAGGATGCAAGTCCAGCTAACAGGAATTCCGGGATTGGTTTGGTTTTCTTGTGTATTTTTTTTTTCATTTATTTATTATTTATTTTTTTTTTTGGTGCATTTTTGGGATTTTTTTTCTTTCTTCTCTCTCTCTCTCTCTCTCTCTACAATAATAACCCAATAATAACCCCCATAACAGCCCCAATAACTCAGTCCCCCTATCAGTCTCGCCTCGCCGCTTCACTCCCAGACTGCATTTTCTGTTGCCGTTTTTCCCCCATTTTCTATTTCCTGTCAGCGATGCGACCCGGCAAGCGAAGGAAAGTTGGCGCGCGAATACTTGTGATCCAGAACGAAGTGTATCTGATTCTCTCTCTCTCTCTCTCTCTCTCTCTCTCTCTCTCTCTCTCTCTCTCTCTCTCTCTCTCTCTCACACACTGATTGGCCGGGTCTCAAAAAAGGCGTTGCTAGAAAACACTAGAAAAAATCGAGATGGGGTCAATGACTCTCTCTCTCTCTCTCTCTCTCTCTCTCTCTCTCTCTCTCTCTCTCTCTCTCTCTCTCTCTCTCTCTCTCTGTCTCTCATGATTTGCATTAGTGTTACATGAACCTGCGCACCGTTTTCTTTTCAAAGCCCTCATTTGTTGGCCTTTGTCTCGTAGAAAACGGATAGTTTTTGGGAGACGTATCTAAATTGTAGTCGCTACCCCCCTCCTCCTTCCCTCTCTCTCTCTCTCTCTCTCTCTCTCTCTCTCTCTCTCTCTCTCTCTCTCTCTCTCTCTCTCTCTCTCTTCAGGATGGATAATGGACGAATCCACTAGCATTCTCCGCTTTGCTCTCGTGTGTACCTCTCTCTGGCTGTCCATAATGGGTGCTGGATAATATCATTTTCATTATTATTTAAGTGTGAAGCAAGCTGACTTTTGGAAAGGTACAACAAAATATGCAAGTTAATTTTTTTCCCACACCTGCATCACTCAGTTGCCGTGAAAAGATTTACATGATAGACACATCTGTGGGAATGAGAGGTAGTGGGTTACGAAATGCAGTATTTTCTCTCTATTACTTCAAATATTCAGTCAGTCGATCGAGCTGTCACACAACGAAACTTTTTGTACCGAATTCCGTGACTTCAAGTGATATATAATATCGACATCGCTTTCCAGTAAAATATGTAAAAATTTGCCTGCTATATTTCACTCCCTATAAACAGAAAGGTAGAAGGCTGAAACAGACTCAGTACTCAGGTTGTCAATGCGTCAATAG